>NC_064601.1:59939916-59979916 GCF_943734735.2 Anopheles gambiae | reverse complement strand
CAGGCTTGTTGAGTGTGGGTGTAATACACCGATGGTGAAAAATAAACCCACAACTCCCTGAACAAACTATCGGGACATCGCTGGTTCTCACCACGGCGGAGCATTTTAAACACTCCATACCGTGTAAAAAATAAATACGGGCGAAGTCTTATAAAAGTGTTTTTTTCGCTTACCTGCACAGTGGTCTAAAGGCGGACTTTATGGAAAAGTATTTTTTCTGTTTATTTCTATCCCTTTTATTTTTAACTTAAACTAGCTATAGTTGTTTAGTATAAAGTTGAAATTTCAAATTTTCGAATTTCATTGATTTGTTCAAAAGTTATGGCGCTTTGAATCTAAAAGTCTTGGCTAATTGGCCGTTTTTAAGCCGTATCCACTGACATAATGTATTTGCTTAAAGCTTCGTTTGTGTTCTACCTAAAAATTTAAATAATACATCGTTGAAAATGTGTTTTTTTCGTCTTTAAGAATATGTTAATAGACTTAAGCTACTGTGACGAATAAAAAAGTTACTACAAACTATATATAGAAAAAACTGAAAAATATACAAATAAACCAATATTATAGAGCGCCATTTTATTTCCTGTAACTTCCTGTTGTTGCTACCCACATTGAATTAAAGTTTAACACTTTCTATAACTTTTGTGAAAAAATTTCGGTCCCCTTTTGTCCCCTCTAAGCGCTGCAGCAAATTAAAAGTTGATTGATTGAAATAATAAATACAACAAACAGAGCTAAAAATACGACATTGTTTTCCGATTAACTACACTGTGGTTATTCTTGAGGTACAGTTGTCATTTTTTACAACCTAACAACATACCCTGCATGGGTTCAAACCCCGTACAGTTCGAGCTCCCTTCCTCCTGCTTCACTATATGCAAACTACTAGGTTTACTAGTCCGAACAATAACTGTACCCATGTTTATTACAATATTTTCCTCAAATAAACAACTCAGCACCAGGATACATGTGATTGGCTGAGGTGGCTATTCAAAAGGATCATTGTTATAAATATGTGGACAGTTGTTCATTGCATTGGAAACCCTGCAATACGAACAGCCGAATAAATGAAACGTAGGCTAACGGTACTATTTGAATACCTTCACCGACAAATAAAGTCTACTTCAATTCAATATACGAAATGCATACTGATACAGATATACAAGTAGTAGTAAAAGTAAGGATCGACTGATCGCTAGAGCAATACAATAAAAATCGTTAAGCTTATCGTATTCTCATGAGAGAGTACGAATACTAATGCACACTGATAGCACAATGCGTTAGATATTTTTGATTCTGATGCGTATCGTAGTAGCAAGACCGACGTTAATTTGATCACAAGTGAAAAATATTCCAGACCGTATAAATTGCGCAGCTAGTGAATTTGGGCACTTTTATCTTGTCCTAACAATTTAATAACATTATGCAGGTAGATAATACACACCAATGATTGAAATACTTTTATTTAACGATTTCTTCAATTGCGTTCAACACGCACATCTAATATTTTTTCCATTAATACAGAACGTAACCCAAATTACCAACCGGGTGCTTGTTTTGCAGTTTAACTTCCAAAATTCAGCTAAACTGAACGTAGAGAATGCTTTTCGTTTCGTTTGTGAAACATTGGAATCGTCAGATATTGATGAAGATGCAGTAAAGCAAAAACTTAACTTGCTGGAAAGACGAGCCAAGTATCTGTGGAAAAAAAACGAACAGCGATAGGAACAAATTTGATAGGGCTAATTTTGCGTGGTTGAACACACAATTTCTCTGTGACTTTAAGAGAGAAAAAATCACCATCAAACAGCCAAAAAAACTCTTTAGTGAACTTACAAACAGGCAAAAACGAAGAAGAATAGCGCAAATGTCTTCATCAGTTAAATGTGAATCCGTAGAGGAGGCATTGATGTTTGCAAGAAAAATCGCAACACAGCAAAAAAATACGTATGTTGTAAATGCGTTAACAAACATGATTAATTGTTCTACTCCTGCAATGAAATCAGGAGAAGAAGCCTTATCATTTTTGATAGAAGGAAATTTCTCCAAAAAACAATATTGTATCATTAGGAAAGAGTGTCCATCAAAGTTCCGTAGCTACATGGAAATACTTAAAGCTAAAAAAACATGTACCCCGTCGGCAGAGTCAATACATGTAACTGAAATCTTTGGGAAAGTTGATTTACAACCACTTGTACATATTACTACAGAAAGCATTGTCAGAATGGAAAAGGACAAAATATTTGCCTATATGGATAGCCAAAAACTCAACCACTTAAAATTAATTTCACTGATGGCATGGGGTATGGACGGGTCATCAGGCCATTCACAATATCATCAGAACTATTCTAATGAAACTGCCGACGATAGTAATGTGTTGATAACATCATTAAGTCCCATCAACTTAACTGTTGAAGGTGATTCTTCAAATGAAATCATGTGGTCAAATTTAACTCCTCAAAGTGTCCGATTTTGTCGACCGATTTCTATGATCTTTGCAAAAGAAAATCGTGACTTAGTGATTGATAAAAAATCTGAAATTGAAGCAGAAATTGAAGCACTTCGGCCATATTTATTCGAAACTGAAAACAGGGAAAAATCAGTAATTGTAGAGTTTAGATTTGTCTTGAGTATGATTGACGGAAAAATCTTATCATACATCACTCAAATTCCAACGTCTTGCTGCCCGATATGTGGATTAAAGCCCACAGAAATGCAGAATGTAAAATACATCGATAACGGATTCCAACCTTCTCCGGGGTCTTTGATTCATGGAATATCACCCCTGCACTGTTGGATAAGAGTTTTAGAGTGTATTTTGCATATATCATACAGATTAGATTTTAAAAAATGGAAAGGGACTGCGCATTACAGAGAGGCATACAATAATAGAAAACGCATTGTTTTGCGTGATTTATTTACTAAATTTGGAGTGAAAGTAGACCAAGTTCGAGCAGGTTCATCAGGCACAAGCACTACAGGAAATGTTTGCAGGCGAATATTTTCCAACCCTAAACTTGCAAGTGAAGCGTTAGGTGTTGATGAGGACTTGATAAGGCGGTTTAGAAATATATTAATAGCTATCAATAGTGAACGGCCTTTTAACGCAGAAACGATTAGTTTGTATTGTAAGAATACTTATTATAATTTTATTAATTTGTATAGCTGATACTACATACCAGCAACTGTACATAAAATTTTAGCACATGCTGGAGAACTAATTCTGAACACTCCTGTTCCGTTAGGAAGTATAGGGGAAGAGTGCGGAGAAGCACGCCATAAAATATTCCGGAAAGATAGGGAATACCATGCACGCAAATGCACTAGAGCAGGTATGTCAAACTGGCGGCCCGCGGGCCGCATGCGGCCCTCGTCAATGCTGAATGCGGCCCGCGAGAATATTTTGAGAATTGCTAAAATCACTCCCAACCAAAAAACTGTTATTACTATTTGTCGAAGTGTATTTAATTTTCCAGAGAAGAACAATCATTTAGATGGTATATTTTTCGAATCTAACATGAATGTACCCATAACATCTCATAAACTTATTCTACACAATCGTACAGAACAATCGAGACCCTTAAGATACATTGAATTGAACGCAAACTCAGTCGGTATTATGTTTCGATGAAATTCTGAATATTAGCATAGTATTGTGCACACTCGATTGCACATTCTATATGGAAAAATAGGTTTGCGTCAACCTTCTACAAACGAAAAACTAATGAAAATAACTTGATACACACACTTGGAAACTTCGCAACAACTAATGATGGATTGCCAGAATCGCATCCACGGCTCAAAACCATTTTCGATCTTAGCTATAGCAACTTCGAATCCGGCCAAATCAAACCAACAGTTCCGTTCGGTGCCGTCCGAAGCCTATAGAGCCGTTTAAAGCCATTCGGAACCGTTGGAGTCATCGGTTGTCGCACGGAGCGGCTAATCTACAGTGAGAAATGGATCCGGTCGGTCCCACCGAATTTGACCATCTCAATGCCCCCGAGTGCCGAGTAACGGATTCATTCGGCTCCGAATTTCTCCGATTTGCACGGCTCCAACCTTATAATGTTACATCATTGATGTTAGATTGGAGCCACTTCTGTTTTTTTGTCATAATCATGCCACCATCAATTTTAATAAAGACGATTGTAGCCAAGTTGGAATTTTGTCTACCCCACATTTTGCAAGACGAATTAATGTACTTTTGAACCTCCCCAAAAATCTAAACCAAAATGATATGATTACGCTTAAGACTAAGAGATTTAGATTAAGGATTAAAATAATCGAAATGCCAAAGCCCTGCAATACATAGCTTATTAATAGATTAGCTCACACAGTCCATACCTCAATTCGCGAATCATCTCCCCTCAAGTGCAAAACAAGATTTGCCAATCTTTATGGGATCACACACCACGAATCTTCGTCAGATAAAATTATCGTAATTTAACAAAATTATTCGTAAAATATGGGTTCTTGTAATAAGAAATGCCACCATACCACCATATACCACCATATACCCCTTCGAACTTAGAAATTAGCGAAAAATAATGTTTAAACACGTTTTTTTTACAATTTTCCTCTTGATCTATCAAAAACTTGCATGCAAATATTTTTGTTATTCATCCAGCGGTGGATAGCTCGGATGGCTTGAAAAAGATTCGCAACAGGCTGGTAGATTTCCCCTACCTCAGTAAAAAAGTGTGGTTGAGTGATATTTTCTAACAGAAGTGCCGTGTTAGACCGCGACTAATGAGAAATTTCCTATTTTAATAATAAGGATGAAAACAACGCATGTGACTTTAAAAGTGCATTAAACATTTTTTTTTAAATAAAAAAGTGCACAATAAAAAAACCATAGCAAATTTGTAAATAAGAAACTATTCCAGATTTGAAGCAAGGTGTACAAAAAGTCAATTTGTTTAACAATAATGATTTTAAACAGTATTTTATGTGATTATTGAGGTATATTTTTTATTCTCAACTTTGCGGCCCCCGAATCACTGAAAATCTGTACTTGCGGCCCTCTTATGAATTGAGTTTGACACAGCTGCACTAGAGAGAGCAATCTGGTCGATGTATTTATGCGTGCAATACACAGCAGTGATCCTTTTATTAGTTCACTTTCTTTGCAGAATCGTGTGCAAAGAAAAATAAGCGACAACTATCCAGAGGAAGTCAAACTTTTCTTTGAGTTTGAGCAATTAAATTCAAATGAAAATGTACCTCCTCTTGAGGAATCCTTTGAGGATATTATGGACACTTTAGACAAGATGAATGAGCCACTCGTACAGGATATGAGTTAAAAGTTATATTTTTATTTATTTATTTATTTATTTATTTAAATCAAAGTTATCGGGCAGTATGCCTAAATAACTTAACGCTTACAGAGTACAAGTTTAAAGTATGGCCCTAGAACTAACCTGAATATGCTGACGCAGTTGACTAACGGATTGATTGAAATCTGCTGATAACCCTAACCTATTATACACATCAATCATTTTGAGCAGTGGATCATTGGCACCAAAACCAGTCGATCTAAAAGGGCTTTTTAGTAGCTCTCTATTTCTAAGACCTCTAGAGGGAGTAGAAAAGCAAATAAAATTTAAAATGTCAGGTGCATCAAAATCTTCAATTAATAATTTATGCATAAAAGTTATCTGAGCCGTAGTTCTCCTATGCTGTAAAGTCTCTAAGCCAAATAGTAAACACCGAACATTATACGAAGGACGTGGAATTTGGTTTGACCAGGGAAGACGATGAAACATAACACGTGTGATTTTTTTATGATTTTTTTCAATTTTATCTATGTATGTGATTTGATGGGGACACCAAACTACACTGGCAAATTCCAGGATGTGGCGGACTAAAGAACAGTATAATGTTTTTAAACTGAAAGGATCTTTAAAGTCGGCCGAGACACGTAAGACAAATCCTAACAGTTTAAGAGCTTTAGTGACGATAGTTTGATAATGGCTAGATAAACTAAGCTTACTGTCTAAAATAACTCCTAAGTCCCGAATCTGAGAAAAACGTGGAACGCTGTCTTCATTGATTTTGTAGTTATAAATAATAGGATTTTTTTTCTTTGAGAATGTTATACAACTACATTTGCTAACATTAAGCTAACATTCATTTCATTATTAAAACACCATGCAGAAAAATAGTTTAACGAGTCTTGTAACATTTCACAGTCGTCAGAATATTTAACAGGTAGGAACATTTTTAGATCGTCAGCATATAATAACAATTTAACATGAGGAATAGCAAACACGACATCGTTAATAAATACAGTGGAGCGCCGTTTATCCGGGCTTCTCGGGACTTGACCTCGCCCGGATAAGCGAATAACACGGATAATGAGTCAAATGATATATTTTATCACCAATTCCTGGTTATGTTTTGGAAATTTTTCTTATTTTTTTGATAAAAATAACCCAGTTTTTACTAATTTCATATTTTTCCAAGGAGAATATTTAAAATTTGCCATGCATTATAGTGTTTTTGTTATGACAATGTGCTCTTATAACCGCTTTTTCAAATATCCTCCTCATAACGCAATGTCACTTTTGTATTGAACTGTCATTTCTCAACAGCACGGATAAACGGAAAGCCGGATAAAAGGTACCCGGATAAACGGCGCTCCACTGTATAATAAATAGTAAAGGTCCTAATATACTCCCTTGAGGAACACCAGATAAATTATGGAATGTGGCAGATAAACTAGTTCCTATCTTAACGTTAATGCAACGATCAGTTAAATAACTTCTTAACCACTCAACAACATTTGTGTGAACACCATACTTTGATAATTTAGATAGCAATAGAAAGTGGTTGACCTTGTCAAAAGCAGCGCAGAAGTCAGTATAAATGACGTCAACCTGTAAGCCCTTGTCAATATAGGAATGACAAAAGTTAAGTAAGTATATTAGATTGGTCTCAATCGATCGTTTCGGCATAAAGCCATGTTGAACATTAGAAATTAATGGTGAAAAGGCTTGGAGCATATGACGAGACATTATCTTTTGAAACAGTTTACTGCACGCACATAACATTGAAATTCCTCTATAATTGCACACATTACTTTTGTCAGATTTTTTATAAACAGGAAACATCCACGATGATTTCCAAAGACGCGGGAAGCATTTCGATTGCAAGGATTTGTTGAATAGTTTGGTCAGTATGGGAATGAGAACAGCCTTGCAATTAATGAGAATTGCGCTGGGAATATTGTCAGGCCCAGGTGCGTAGGAAAGCTTCAACAACGAAATAGCAGATTCCACCTCATCATCGTTGATTAGTGGTGTGCATAAATTAACCTCATCATTTATGAAGGATAAAGCCGATGTTGAGTTAGACGGTACCGAGGAATTGTTGGTGTACACAGAAGAGAAATATGAGGCAAATGCATTGCAAAACTCTTCATCTCCGGTAATGGTGTTTCCCTCAAACTGCATCGAGGAAGGAAGTCGTCCACAGGATTCTTTATCTTTAGCAAATTTCCAGAATGATGTGGGATGTCTTTTGATATTGATTTCAATTTTCCTGACGTAGTTGGCGTAGGCGGTTCGGTTCAGCTGCTTATATATTTTTGAGGCGCGAGCAAAATTTATTTGATTAGTGCTGTTTTTTAGTCGATGCAGTTTTTTAAGGGCCCGTTATCTCCGACGTTTAGCCAAACGTAGTGCAGAATTGGTCCATGGTGGATGAGCACGAACATTAAACCGTGGGATGAATTGTTCAAACAGTTCATTCATTTGAGAAGAAAATTCAGCCACACTGTCGTTGATGTCGTCATAATCAGCGATAGAGTCCCAGTTGATTGGGTTACGTGCAGAAACGAGATCAGTGAAATTAGTTCGTCTAAAGTTGAAATCTGCTTTACGTGGGGGTTGAGATGACGGTACACTGTATTGCGGGAGCGTGAAGTATGTAAGTAAAGCTGGATGATGTCCATCAGGTTCAACAATACTTTCGATGCATAATTCGATTGGCCTCATGTAATCAGTAACTTTGTCGTTCGCAAACACTAGATCTAACATATTATTATTGTGGTTTAGAACAGTGTTAAGTTGGCGAAGACCTTCAAAGCTTAGTTCATCGAGTAGAGTTTGACTGGTAGGGGATAGTCGGGTAAGCATAAGATTCAGTGTCGAAAATTTGCCGTTGATATCCCACTTAAGATTAGGTTGATTGAAGTCCCCGGACAGAATAAAAAAGTCATTCTTATATTTCTTTCTCGTTAAGTGCAATGAATTACAGAAAGCATTTATGGTGTCCATGTTGGCTGATTGATCAGGAGGCAAATAAAATGATCCGATGATTAGCGAAACATTAAGAACTTTTACTCGAACCCAAAGGCATTCAATTGTAGATGTGTTTGTCGAGCACAGAGAGGAAGCATAATTTGCATTGATCGCAACGAGGACACCACCACCTCTACATTTGTTACTGTTTGCTGCAGAACGATCCGTACGGAATGTATTAAAGCGGTTGTTATCAAACAAAAGCTCAGATGGAAAGCTGTCATCTAGCCACGTTTCCGTAAGAACGATAACATCCCAGTCGGCGATTGCAGTATTAGCAAAACATTCAGAGGTTTTAGTACGTAAGCCTCTCACGTTTTGATAAAATATATTGAATGTGTTTAGTACTGGTTCCATAGGTAAAGTTGAATGACTTAATGTTGGCTTAAAAAGTCGAACCGGAGGAATTATTTTGAGTCAGGTGAGTTTCAGGTGAGTTTGCATTTTTAAGATGATGGCTCGGTGATGGACTATGTTGTGTTGTGTGTGTTTGTGGGATCACATTTATGCAGTTGACATCATTATGCATAGAATTAGTAGTTGAGAAACTTCTAGCAGTTGAATTGTTTGAAACAGGAAAGCAAGATACCGGGAGTGTTGGTGTGAATTGTTTCTGAATACGTTGGTGAAATTCAAACTGGCGGTAAACAAATCCGCATTGCCAAGTTGAAGGAGAGAAAGCGAGCTCGCCCAACTCCGATGGAATGCCAATCTTAAAGGACACATACTTTAATGAGCTTGTAACGCGACCTCTTGGTATGACACACTTCACCGAACAGTCAGTGCATTTTAGCCTTCCTAGAATGAACATTTTCATGTTCTCCTCAGTTACAGTGGGTGCAATCCTAGTTACAAACATCCAAACTTTTGGCTCAGGTGCAGGAATGAATTGTATGGTGTCTGTGTTGATGTGATCATTGGCAGTGCCGGTGTGAAGAATTGCTTGTGTTGGATTTATGTGTTCATTATCAGAGAGCATACGCGATTGAGAGTGTGGTAGTGAGTTCTGTTTGACGGGAGTTGGTGACATAGGAGTATCGGTGGATGTGTGGAATGTTTTATCGGTGAGAGAGATGTTACTCACAGTCGGAGCGATTTTCCCACGCTCTTGCGGCATCACTCTATTTGGATCCAGCTGAGATATCCTTTGATCAAGCTCACTCCGTATTGCATTTTTCAACTCATCTTTCAGTGTATTCATCAAGCACGAAATTGATGAGAAAAAATCTGATCTCGAGTCACGGCATTTCTCGCACATCCAGCAGAGACCACGATTGCGTGCCACCTCCTTAACACAAGTGGCGGCAAATTTAATGCATTCCGGATGAAAGGCAGAATTGCACTCCGAAAAAGGAAGATTGCCAATACAAACAACCGGATCTTTGTTGATAGTAGTAGAGCAGATTGCACAGTCCATTATGAGAGGGAGTATCGATCACTTAGGTGAGCAGTGAGTTTATAAGTTGATAGACAATAAATCTTATTAGCAATCGACTTTGTTTTAATTTAGAACAAGGTATATAAAATAAATTATACTTTTAATAATTTAAATTAAAGACGTTACATTTTAAAGGAAGTATACGATGAAATTGACTACCCTTTTTATATTTTTTTTCCACAATTTTTTAATTTAAATCAAGTGTTTTATTCAATATGTTTCATATCAAAATAGTATGTTAAATATTTTTTAATCAATTGATTTCATTTGAAAATCGACGATTGAAATGAAAAGAATAAATTAATTATTTATTTTATAAATATTTTTTTAATTTGAAATTTGTCATTGTAAATAAACAGTTGTGGGCAACAGGAAACAGTAACATGAAACATTAAAATAATAATAATTAAAAATGTTTACCTGTACCCAAATTGAAACTACGAGATCAGTTTAAGATTATTTTTTTTACTAGGGTTATACTGAAGCTTAAAAAAGATTGTCTAGTGGCGCCATCTGGATGTCCAATATAATTCAAAATTCTTTGTAATTGTCTTAGATGTGAAACTAAAGTCAATCGATACTGAAATAGGCCAAACACTGACAGTAAATAGCAATGTCCTGCGATTGCTCTGAAGCAAACCACTGTGACCTGGTTGCAAACGCCGGCCAAAAGCGACACAAACACTACTAAACACACACACACACACACACACACACACACACACACACACACACACACACACACACACACACACAAAAATGAAAATGGAAATGGAAATGGTAATTCTCGATCGCTTGACACCCTATACAGAAGGAGAACACGGCTTATCAGATCGTCAGTTCGGTTTCCGCAAGAAGCGCTCCACGGTTGATGCGATACAGGCGGTACTGGTGAAGGGTGATGCTGCCTTTCAACGGAAGCGATGTGGGGCTCGTTACTGCGCGATCATCACCATCGATGTGAAGAACGCCTTCAACTCTGCTAGCAGGGAGGAAATAGCAAAAGCTCTAGAGCGCATGAAAATCCCCTTGCATTTGTGTCGGCTACTGAGAAGCTATCTCAGCGGGCGCGTTCTACAGTATAGCACGGAAGAGGGAACAAAAATAGCTACCATCTCTGCTGGCGTACCGCAAGGATCAGTACTTGGCCCCACCTTGTGGAACATTATGTACAACGGAGTATTAACCCTGACCCTACCCACAGGAGCTGAGGTCATCGGGTTTGCAGACGATATTGCACTGACTGTCGTAGGAAATAGTGTAGAGGAGGTCGAGTTGCTGTCTACGGATGCTGTCGGCAGGATTGACGATTGGATGCGAGAAATGAAGTTGGAAATAGCACACGCCAAAACGGAATTTATTCTCATAAGTAGCCACAAGGAGGTCCAAAAAGCGCACATAAGGGTAGGCACTAAGCAAATAGAATCTATAAGAAGCCTCAAATACCTTGGAGTTATCATAGATGACAGATTAAAGTTCCGAAAGCACCTTGAGGAAGTTTGCATAAAGGCCACAAAAACTGCAAACGCGTTGGCTAAATTTACACCCAACATAGGTGGTCCAAGCAGCACAATAAGACGCTTACATGCCAACGTAGCCATTTCTAATATAAGGTATGCAGCACCAGTATGGGCACACATACTAAGAAATAAACAGAACCAGTACGCTATAAATAAGGTGCACCGAAAAATGGCCATACGCGTTGCTAGCGCGTATCGTACCATCTCATATGAAGCAGTATGCGTAATTGCGAGTATGATGCCCTTTTGCATCACCCTAGAGGAGGACTCCGTAAATTTCCAGAGCTCACGCGCGGGAGATACTCGTGCTGTATCCCCAAAGGAGGCAAATGAGGAGTCCATGCGAAGATGGCAGGCGGCTTGGAATAACGCTTGTAATGGGAGATGGACCTTCACGCTAATCCCCGATGTAGCTATGTGGATAAACCGGAAACATGGTGACGTGGATTATTTTGTCCCGCAGATGCTCTCTGGCCACGGGTGTTTCAGGAGCTACCTCCACAAATTCCGGCACGCTTCTTCACCTCGATGCCCAGTATGTAAGGACAATGACGAGACTGCGGAACATATAATGTTCTACTGTCCACGTTTCCTAGAGGAGCGCCAGCTGCTTGACACGAAGTTCAGAACCGCCGTAAGACAGACCAACCTAGTGCAGCTGATGCTACATAACGAAGAGTTGTGGGAAGCTGCAACAACATGTATGAGACTGATCCTGACAAGGCTGGACCAGCTGTGGAGAGGAGATTAGGACCGTCCCAGGTCCCAGGCGTGTGAACGTGGTACGGTTTGGAGTGTTTTGTATGTGTGCCCCATGGAGCAGTATGCGAAGTGTGAAGTGCTTGGTGTATTGATTGTGAGCTCTATTGCTGTGTGATGTTTGATAGTACTTTTGATCTGTCTCGCGAACTCTGGTTCATTGTGCAATAGCGAGGATGCCATGCTAATGCATAAGCCCTTCCCTAAGAAGCATACCGAAAGGTGAACCCATGGGGAAGGGTATATGGCCCAAGTAGGGGGTTTACTGGGTAAGAATCCCATGTCAACACCCGTGCGACAACGGGAGTCTTTCGAAGATTCTCCCTCCTTGTAAAACAAAAACACACACACACACACACACACACACACACACACACACACACACACACACACACACACACACACAAAAATGCTACTCTACGTATCTCCCAGTGTCACACATACATGGATAAAAAAAACAGTACAAACACTTATCTACACAACAAGGATCGGTTACTGCCACTAACGGCGAGACGCTGTTGACCGCACCAATCTTTTGTTTTTTTTACAGTCACTTTTACATTTGCAAAACACACTGACACCGAAAGAATCCACGAACATTTATATACACACGTATCGAAGAATTTGAGCACTTAGCTCTATTTTACACAACTTATTTCACGTCACAACACAGAGCTAAACAGTCACGAACTGCACTTGTCAACAGTCACTCATTGATCCCGAAAAGCGATAAAACGGTAACGGATATGGCAGAAGAGTGTAAACGGATGGTGAACTTGAAGCGTGATACGACAATGATAGGCGAGGGAGAGAAGAGTGTGAGCATCGTTCGGGGATCCCGTGAGAAATACCCTAAGAAGGAGCACCAAGCGTGGAAACAGTCGAATAAGCCAAATGCAATAAAATGCTGGCTGTGTGGCGAAGGGCAACATGCGCGAAAGTGTTTCCACAAGTCCTATAAGTTAGTGATGGGTAAAGTTGGCAAAAATCCGGAGTCGACTCCGATCCGACTCCGATAAATTCGGAATCGACTCCGGAAGGTAGGTCCGCGCTGCAATATCCGGAGACGTTTGGAATCGTCCGGAGCCGTACGGAGTCGCCCGGAGTCGCCCGGAGTCGCCCAGAGTCGGAGTCATCCGGAGTCGTTCGGAGTCGTTCGGAGTCGTCGGAGTCGTTCGGAGTCGTCCGGAGTCGCCCGGAGTCGGAGTCATCCGGAGTCGCTCAGAGTCGTTCGGAGTCGTTCGGAGTCGTTCGGAGTCGTCGGAGTAGTCCGGAGTCGCCCGGAGTCGGAGTCGTTCGGAGTCGTTCGGAGTCGTTCGGAGTCGTTCGGAGTCGTTCGGAGTCGTTCGGAGTCTTCGACTCCGGACGACTCCGGTCGACTACGGACGACTCCGAACGACTCCGACTCCGGGCGGATCTAGTGGTTCCATTTTGCCGGAGTCGGAATCGAACTAACAATAGTCGGAGTCGGATCGGAGTCGTGGGTGCGCTCCATACAGCACATCACTACTATAAGTGCAATAATTTCCATATATACGGACACAAGGAAGGGTAATACGAGTCCGCTTTGAGATTGGCCAATGGAAAGAAAAGATGCGTGAAATCGGTGATCGTGAACAGGGTGAATAGTGCTAGCCGTGGCCGTGTAAATTTATTTTTGAATAATACCCAGATCCCGATGATGGTAGATACCGGAGCCGATATAAGCATAATTTCGAGCAAGCAGTGGCACGCGATCGGTAGCCCTGCATTAATTCCTGCAAGCGTGAAAGCGAGGACGGCGTCTGGTGATCCTTTACACATTTTGGGCGAGTTCCAATGTGATATAACAATTGGCCAGCAGTGCAAGTGTTGTACAATACGGGTGACAGAAGCTGATCTAATGTTGCTGGGAGCGGATTTAATAGACACATTTGGTCTTTGGAATGTTCCTTTGGCATCGATATGCAGTAAGATCAATGTAGTAGAAGCAAGCGAGAATACGAAAATCGTGCAAAAAGCTTTTCCTGCATTATTTTCGTCGAAGCTAGCGTGATGTACGAAAGGTTGTGTGAAGTTGATGCTGAAAGAAGGAGTAACACCAGTGTTCAAACCAGTAGCGTATGCGATGTTGCAAGCAGTCGACAATGAGCATCTGAGGCTCGAAAATGATGGCATTGTTAAACGAGTGGAATATTCGGGTTTAGCAGCACCCATTGTAGTGATACGCAAGGCGAATGGAACCATCAGGATCTGCGGAGATTATTCAACTGGTTTGAATAATACTCTAATGGCGCACCAGTACCCACTGCCATTACCCGAGGAATTTTTTGCCAACTTGAGTAATTGTGTTGTGTTTAGCCCGATTGACCTCTCTGGTGCATTTTTACAGGTAGAGGTAGATGAAGAGCACCGCGGACTTTTAACGGTCAATACGCATCGAGGTTTATTCCGATATAACCGTTTACCACCCGGAGTCAAGACAGCGCCGGGAGCGTTCCAGCAGTTAATCGACACAATGTTAGCTGGCTTGGATGGTGTCGCAGCATATATGGACGACATCGTAGTTGGAGGCAAGGACATGGCAACCCATAATAGCAACCTGCGACCGGTTTTGGAGAAGCTGCAAGAGTATGGGTTTACCATACGCGCAAGTAAGTGCAATTTTTCTAAATCTCAGATTAAATACTTGGGCCATCTATTTGATGGAAAAGGGTTACGTCCAGATCCGGACAAGATTAAGGTCATTACAAAACTGCTGATGTGCCGGGAGTGCAGTAATTCCTAGGAGCCATACATTTTTACGGCAAATTTGTCCATAATTTGCGAATGCTGCAAAATCCTCTTGATGAGTTGCTCAAGGAAGGAAAGGTTTTTTGCTGGACGCCACAATGTCAGCATGCCTTTGAGCAATTCAAGAAGATTTTATCTTCAGATTTGTTATTAACGCATTATAACCCACGGCTCGACATAATTGTTTCGGCAGACGCTTCATCGATAGGATTAGGTGTTGTGTTCGGATTTGCATATGTGACGCGAACACAATTAGGGTAAATGTACCTATAGTGGTGGTAGTACCAATAGTGGTGCTATTGCTCTAAAATGCGGTTCATAGGGCAAGTTAAAAGTAATTAAGTTATTTACGTTAGTGTGAAATGTTCTTTAGCCTTTTACAAAGGGTTTAAAAGTTAAATGGGGCCATTCCGTTACTTAGTGACCGAAATATCCATTATTTTGTGACATGTGTCAACATTTTTCCAAAATCCTTAGGATTTCATAACGAAACTCATTTTTCTGTTAACGTTCTAAACGACCACATAACCACGCAATTACTAGTTTTTCAACATAACTGTTATTTAATGTTATTATTTTACTAAAATTATTTGCCTTTTGACCATATTTATGCATTTTTAAGTGTTTTTTACCATAGTGCCATTATAGGTACACAAAACAGGCATGTTCCTATAGTGGTTATAGTTATAAAATCAATAAAAACAGGTCTTTTTAGATTTTTTTTGAGGAAATTTTTGACATGTCGTACTGTTTTCACTAAAATAAGCAAAAGAAATAAGTTTTATGTAGGTAATCTACCAAAAACAGGCCAAAATTCGCTTATCTGCCTGAATGAAAAATTGACTTCAAATCAAGCACACTCTTCCGGGTGTAGGTTGACAACAGGTGTGATGCAGTACTTTAGTGAATAGTTTCATCGATCAAATTTATACATTTTGTTACGATCAAATTACGCAAGAAACCAATATTATGGCAGTAATCCTAGCTATTCATACGAAAACAGCTTCTAAACTAAGTTTCATTGATATTATACATCGTTTTTGATGCATCTTTCTTTACCACCACTATAGGAACACAATACGACGACTATAGGAACCATACCACCATTATAGGTACAACGAAGCAGTCACAAAAATATGTATTTTTTCGTAAATTTGATGTATTTCAGGGTAAAAATGGTTGTGATTGCGAAGATAAAACATATTCCAAAACATATGTGTTAAAATATTCAGAAATTGTCCTTCCTGTCACTTTAAATCCATTAAAACACATCGGTACCACTACAAATTGCACCACTATTGGTACATTTACCCTAATATAATTAAAACTTATATAATAACAATAAAATCAACTATCACGACACACGTCTGCTCGCAACCAAGCCCGAATCAAGAGAGACCGATCTGTCCATCTCCCAAGCCCTGCACGGCTCTCCGAATTCCAATCCTAATCAATCTGCTCTTAATACACAATTACACCTAATTAGCCGCCTTCCTAGCATCATGGTCCGACACCGGTCATGAGCCAGGGGAGTACAACTCGCAGCCACAACATCTCCTTCCCTTAATTCAGTTGGTACGGTTCAAATCTACAAGCCGGTCTTCTAACTCGAGAAGAGCGGCGAGAATATCGTTCCAACTGGCATCCCGCTGCGCAAAGCGATCGAACAATTCTCAAACTCAAACTGCATACATATTTCACAGCCCATGGCTGTGAAATATTTCGCATTCAAAATTGTTGCAAATTTATAAATGACATATTTCAAAATTTTCAGCGCTAAAATTTTTGCATTGAAATATTTCTTCGATCGGAATCCAAGCGTTTTTCCTGACATTTCTGCTCGCTTTTTTGATCGCTTTTGGCGGAAAGCGATCGAAAATCCGAGCTACAAAACTGCTCGATTTTGTCGTGCGGGATGCACTTCCGCCAAAAGCGATCGAAAAAGCGAGCAGAAATGTCAGGAAAAACGCTTGGATTCCGATCGAAGAAATATTTCAATGCAAAAATTTTAGCGCTGGAAATTTCGAAATATTTCATTTATAAATTTGCAACAATTTTGAATGCGAAATATTTCAGTCCAAGATCAATCGAAAAAAAAAAACAAGATCTGTCGCACACACAGCTGTGTGTTCTTATGTATCTCTGTCTGTATTTTGGGCAATGTGTATTGATCTTTATCCGTACCCCCACACCATTCGCCATCATCTTCACTCACACCCTGCGCGTCATTCTTGTTTACCCCCCCGTGTATGCCTGCTCCGTGTGTGCCTGCTGCCGCTATAACAAGTGTAATAGTGTGTATATATATTGTGTGTATATATATTCATAGACGGTGAGTACATATTTATTTTCTATTTTATTTTACACTGCGCGCGTCTGTCGATATTCGATCGCTGGATTTGGTGGATCATCGCTGGTTGATCCTTCCCGCCGCCAATTCGACCATCGCGTCGCGGTGACCATGAGCTCGCATGATGCTAACATATTTGCATTTGTCAACCCTTTCAGATCATGAATCGAAATTTAGTCATCGATGGTGTCGTCAGTTCTCTCTCAGACTCCGTCGAGTACAGACGTTTAATCACGAGTCTCCAACAGCGAAGAGAATACAAACACAGCTAACGCCACTCAAAGTGAAGCCTATAACCAACACATTAATAACCGGCCGGCCTTACACCATGGGCTGTGGCAAGGTAAAGTCGAAACAACGGAGTGTGAAGATCCCGTTATCTACCTTCCATCGCCTCGAACAACTCAGTTCAGAGCAGGTCAAATTTGTGTCGCCTAATGCGTACGCAATACTAGATAACAACAAGGATGAGCATCCGATGGACACTAACACTACGAAACCTATTTCGACTAGTAGTAAAGAACGTATACCACCAATAAAAATCGCGTGCAAATCAAGAGGTGAAGTGCACCGTAAAATCATCGCAGCAGGTGTAGTAAGGTACGACACCAAAATAGCGAATGAAGGCATCATCGTGTACACCAACACAGCTGAGGATTTTCGAGCCGTGGTCAAACACCTTTCAAACACCAACGTGAACTTTCACACTTATCAGCTGATCGAAGATCGTACCACTAAAGTAGTGTTGAGCGGGCTTTACGATATGCCTACAGATGATCTCATCAAAATACTTGATGAAGAGGATATCAAACCAGTTGCGGTGAAGAAGCTGGCAATCCGCAACAAAAAATACGATGAACATGCAACTTACCTTCTACACTTCGCTAAGGGAAGCGTTGACCTCTCCAAACTGCGCTGTATTAGTGCATTAGATCATTGTAGAGTAAGGTGGAACTTCTACTCTAACAAACAAGGGCCGATGCAGTGAAAAAGATGTCAATCATATGGTCATGGAGCCGCTAATTGTCATCATCCCGCCACCTGTATTAAATGTGCAGGTAAGCACGAATCTAAAATATATCCGTTGTCAGCATCGTCATCCAGTGAGAACGGGCAACTCCCCAGCCATAAGCTGAAGTGCGCAAACTGTGAGGGTAATCACCCTGCAAATTTTTGGGGTTGTCCTAAAAGGCCAACAAAACCAATAAAAGATACCCCAAAACTACCAGTAGCCAGGGATTTCATATTTGAGGGTAATGCGTTTCCCACTCTTCCGCCAAACCCTTCCTACCATAGAACAATTCCTACCCAGAAAGAGAATAATAGACCAAATCAAAACGGGGATGACCTGTTCAACAGCGCAGAACTTACAGTTATTGTAGGAGAAGTTTTTTGTAAACTACGCTCGTGCAAATCCAAAGAGCAACAAATTACCGCAATTTTCGAGGTAGTAAGCAAGTTTTGTTTTGCGAACTAATGAATACACAAGACGAATTAATAATTACATACTGGAATGATTATAATGATTATAGTAGAGACCTTTCTAAAGCCAGAACTAAGATTTAACATTAATAATTACAATAGTTTTAGACTAGATCGACTGTCAGGTACCAAAGGGGGGATTTTAATTCTAATCAAGCACAACATCGCTTATAGCCCAATGAGATCTTTTGCACTGGAAATAATAGAAGCCATAGGTATTCAATTAACAACTTCCAAAGGCGCATTATCGATCGTAGCTGCATATCACCCTGGATCGAATTCAATTATTAGTAAATTTAAAAATGATATTAGAAAACTTACCAAAATAAGGAATAATTTTATAATATGTGGTGACCTCAACGCTCGCCATTCAATGTGGAATTGCGCGTCTATAAATTCTTCGGGTAAATGCTTATTTGAAGAATTACAAAAAGGTCAGTTTACTATCTGCTTTCCAGACACTCCAACACACTACCCTGCCGATTCAAAACGAAACCCTTCAACAATAGACATCACTCTAACCAATTACAATAGCTCTCTTTCAACACTAAAGACTTCTACAAACTTTTCATCAGATCATTTACCAGTTTCTTTTAGTGTAGTAAAAGAAAAAGCCAATGTCAAACCTGATAGAGTCGTGTATGATTATAGCAAAGCCAATTGGAACGAATTCAAGCAATGCATTAATAATAGGATAAACCCAACTGAATTATCCCTCAATGATATTCATAATCATCAACAAATCGACAATATGATTGAAAAACTAACATCTGTAACAGTAACAGCACACGACATGGCAGTTCCGGTAATTAACCCAGGAAAATACAACTTAATTATCCCTCCGAACATTATTTCTCTAATAAAACTTAGAAACACATATAGAAAGAGATGGCAAAGACATAGGCTTAGCAATATATTGAAAAACTCTTACTATTTCCTTAAAAATCTAATCGATTTAAAGTTATCTGAATTACGCAACAATTCGTGGTCTGGAATCAATGAAAAATCTGGAATCAATGAACAAAAGAAAACACAATGACAAACTTTGGACTTTTGTCAGAATAATTAAAAATAAGCAAAACTCTATCCCTATTTTGAAAAAAGATAATCAAAACCTTATCACGGCTACCGAAAAATGTGATGTGTTAAAAAAAGTATTTGAATCAGCCCACACTTTAACAACAAATTATAAAAGTACTGTTGATCGTCAAGTAAAGGAAAAAAATAGGAGGTTCCGCAATGATATCGATCAGATAACACAAAATAATTTTGAATTAATTAAACCAAAAGACATTGCTATAATCTTACGACGACTAAAAACAAAAAAATCTACAGGACACGACCAGGTAAATAATAATGCAATCAAAAGGTTACCCAGGAAAGCCATAATATATCTTAACGTTATATTTAATGGTTGTCTGAAACTTGGTTATTTTCCAAATACTTGGAAAATAGCTAAAGTTATTGCTATTCCAAAACCGGGTAAAGATCATAGCGTTCCGGTGAACTACAGACCGATTAGCCTTCTCAGTTGTATGGGAAAAATATTCGAAAAACTGGTAGAAAAAAGATTAGCTGCCCACTCTTATAGCAACTATATAATTCCCAACAACCAGTTTGGTTTCCGCCCCTCTTTTTCCACCACACATCAAGTCCATAGAATGACCAAAAACATCATACACAATAGACTAAACAAAAAATCAACCGGAGTGGTACTGCTTGATTCGGAGAAAGCATTCGATTCTATATGGCATGAAGGGCTAGTTTACAAACTCATAAGATTTAACATTCCAAGATATCTAATCAATATAATACAATCATTTATCTCTAACCGGCAGAACAATATTCACGTAGCAAATTCCACATCGAACCCATACACACCGCTGGCAGGTGTACCCCAAGGTAGCACACTGTCACCATTATTATTTAGCATATACATATCAGATATCCCAATAATGCACAACTGCGAGCAATACTTATATGCAGATGATTTTGCATAGTCATCTACCTAAAAATCCAAAAACCACAATTAAAAATCTTGACATTGGCCTAAAGAAGTATGCGCGATACTGCAAAAAATGGAAGTTAAAGTTAAACGAAACGAAAACCGAAGCTATATTCTTCACGCGAAACACTAGCCAGCGTAAGCTACCAAATTCTAGACTCATGATCAACAGTAATCCAATTGATTGGAAGGATTCTATAAAATATTTGGGAGTATATCTAGACAAACGACTGACATTTAAAACTCATATAAACAAGCTGAGTGTTAAATGCGAAAACATTTTTAGAACTCTGTATTGTTTCCTCAATAGGAAATCAAAACTTAATTTCAAAAATAAGTTATTATTGTACAAAGCATTAATACTCCCAAATATAACTTACGCTTCACCAGTATGGTCCAATTGTGCGGATTGTCATAAGTTGACACTTCAAAGAATACAAAACAAATTTCTTAAAGCAATACTTAAAGTCCCCCCTAGGTACAGAACAGCTCAATTACACATAGATTGTAATATATCTACAATATCCTGTAAATTATTATTATTAAAATCTACATATAACGTAAAATGCTCATTTAGCACACATCCAGTTCTGAGAGAATTATGCACTTAACCAGTTAGATTGAAGTTATAAATCTAATTTAGGTTGTAAATATTACTAGGTAGCTTAGTATGTAAGATTTATTATTAAGATTAGAATAGTGTTAGGTTAATTTCTTCTTTCACATTAGGGTTTTTTTTCCAAAGCACTTTTCCCCTATAATTTCTTGTCTATGACTGTATAAGCTATGCAATGCAGTGTAAAATCAGCCTAGAGCTACCTAAAGCAATCAAAACAATGAGGAGAGAAGCTTATTTCGGGCCCATTATAGTATAATATAACGCCGCAAATGTATGAACAACTTATAAATATGGAAATAAATTAACTAACTAACTAACTAACTAAGTCATCGATGGTGATGATGAGATGGATTTCATCATCTTAGATCCAAGCATGTTGGAAAATGATCTGCCGCCCCAGCACGCCCCATCAAACTTCGGGAGCAGCAGCACGGCCACTGCCACCGATGCGCCAACCGTCACATCGAAGCGGTCTATCACACCGCCACATCGAAGCGGTCTATCACACCGCACCGCGGCATGACAAATTTCACAGAGCCCAAGCGCATGAAGATGGAATCCGCAGGGCATGTGTATAAGGCGGCAGCACAAAATATGCAACCGAAACGGTTTAATTCACCGTCGAAATCTGCTGCCGCCGCTGTACCTGGGCCGTCGCGGATCCAAGCTGCATCTGCAGCGCCGTACACACAGCGCCGCAACGCCCAGCCGCTGACTGTCGCGTCGTCTGTAACGGCCGGCGCTGTACCGGGGCCGTCGCGGATCCAAGCTGCATCTGCAGCGCCGTACACACAGCGCCGCAACGCCCAGCCGCTGACTGTCGCGTCGTCTGTAACGGCCGGCGCTGTACCGGGGCCGTCGCGGATCTAAGCTGCATCTGCAGCGCCTTACACACAGCGCCGCAACGCCCAGCCGCTGACTGTCGCGTCGTCTGTAACGGCCGGCGCTGTACCGGGGCCGTCGCGGATCCAAGCTGCATCTGCAGCGCCTTACACACAGCGCCGCAACGCCCAGCCGCTGACTGTCGCGTCGTCTGTAACGGCCGGCGCTGTGCCGGGGCCGTCACGGATCCAAGCTGCATCTGCAGAACCGTCGTCGCCTGTCGGTCCAACGAACGTCGCAGAGGATGTCTGGGGCACATTCACCACCTCTCCCTCCGTCGCTCCATCAGGGGTTCCTCCACTAAATGATGTGCCGCAGCTTATTGCGGATTTTAAGGCGTACGTTGAGCGCAGGTTTGACGCGATAGACGCCGCCATCGAGTCCCTCGCCTAGGCTCTACGGAATGAGGTGCCTATCATCCGTCAAACCTCTGGCACAACAGAGGTGATTGTGCGCGATATTAAAGATGTGGTGTGCGCGGACCTCGTAGGGACCGCACCACCCGTACCCGAGGACTTTACGCTGCAGCCCATCGATTCAGTGGAGGAACTGCACAGCATGGAGCGGAAGCTGGGAGAGGCGCAATACATGCGGGATGTATTGGCCTATTTACAGTCCCAGGTGTTTGTGCCCCAGGTGGACAAGCGGCTGAAAATGGCGCACAGTATTATATTTTCGCCGCAGTTCTTGCGTACCGTTCGTTGGACCGACAGGCACAATAATACACCACTCAAAAGGTGTAATAACATAATAACACTATTTGCCAGAATAGGGAGTACCCATCAATTGACGGTAACTCCAGGCTATGTGAAGAATTTTTTTTATACGTACTTTAAGATATGTAAAGTAGTGGGTAGGTTAGGTTTAGGTAGAGGTAGATTAGCGTTAGGATGAAGTTGAATTTTGAGGAGTTTTTTTTTTAGTTTAGTTAGGATAGCGTTAGATTTAGGGTAGTATTTAGTTTTGTTGAATTTTTTCTAGTTTAATTTGGTTGGTGTTAGTTATTTTAGTTAGTTAGTTAGTTAGTTTTATTTAGCGTAGTGTAAATATTTGTTGAATTTTTTTGTATGAATTTCATATCATATGAAATCAATGAAAATGTTTAAAATGAATTATCTTTCCAACGAAAACCGACAAACGTTTATTTGATTTAAACACATCCGAAAAGCTTTTCTCATTATTTAGACCCCAGATACGAGAAACACCTGTTTTGTGTTTGCAGTTTCAATAGTTTTATTGCAGGTAAGTGTGGGGCAAAGGAACAAACACATACTCTCCCGGATTTTCAGTTTCCACTGCAGCCAGCTTACACAGCAACGTGCTGGGAAAATGCTGCAGTGTGACGGTGTCCAAATCGTCCATAATGGCCGCATAAATGTTTAGGTCTGCTGAGGAGCAGGGTTCGGTAAAAGCGGACACTTGGTTTGAAAACGTGTACCCATGCACGGTCACGTTTGGTCCAGATTTTGAGGCCGTTTCGTACATGACCACATCACCCAAGTTAGTCATGCACCATTGGTCGCGGAAGTTTGTTCCGCAGCATGAAACCATGCCGGACAGTAGCAACTGTATCGCTACCAACCGGGCGCACCGATTGCTCTTCTCGACCTGCCGAACTGCATCCTGGCCTGGCATATTCCACTTGCCACAGTTCTTGCAGGCGATTGGCCGCTTGAACCAAGCTGTTCCTCCCTGAATGCACCAGCTGCTTTATATCGTGCAACTTTGCTTCGTACTTTTCCGCAGATATGGTGCGCAGCTCGCCAAATCTATGGACATCTTCGTATACGTGAAGCAAATTATGCACATTGCTGTTTAACAGCACTGGACTATAAACTGTTCCATAGTCTTTCACAAAACGATGCAACAGTGTATTGGCCAGTTCCTATTTCGCACGATGGTAGGAGGTGGATAGTAAGGTAACGGCGACGAACAGCAACATGAAGTGATACGCCACATTATTAATTCTGCCCTTCAGTACCACAAAACCGGCGACAAGCAATAACATCTTAAACTCAGAAGCTTTCCAAAGTTTGACGTATTGCAGTTCGCGCAGTTTCCGTTGGAAATCTGAGGGCAGTTTCAATGAACGCAGGTGTGCCGACAATTCACGTTGCTGCCGTCGCGTCATCTTACAGCCCAGGTCACGGAACCCTTCCGTCCACAATATCAACAATTTGCACATGACACCCTTGTAAAAAAGGTGCATGGCCTCGGCAACCACAATGTCACATATGATGTCACATTTGTGGAGCCTTACAAGGGGTGTCATGTGAATCTTATGGTCCGGATATTTGTCTGCACCATGCAGACCATGTAAGCGCGATTCGCAAGGCGCCCCATACGGAAAGTATACGCGATTGCCGTCCCTTTCCGTAATGATGGTGCACTTCATACAGGCGCTGTATGCGTTGTGCGATTTAACACCTAAAAGAATATAATAAATAAATATATATAATTTGAATTGCACAACATTACTAACTACGATCACAACTCACCTTTGATGAATGCACGCGCCAGAGAATCTGCTATGATACTTCGCAGGTGCACAGTGTAATGCCGTTTGCCGATCCATATCCCAACACGCTGCAGCTCGTTCATTTCATCCACAAACTGTCCTGAATATTCCTCGGCGTATAACGGTTTTGACTCGCCGCAAAAAATCGCAACCGTCATCACCGGGGCATTAGGCAGGTTGTGGATGCCCATGAGGATGGGCCAGAATATTGTCCGACTGCTTTTGTAAAGCGGAAGACCGTCCACAAAAAAGTCTATCTCAAAGCGCTCTACGGCAGGCTGCGTGTATCTGCAATGGAAAGAAAACTTACACACCATGGGTGAGCATAATGCACATTGTCTTATGCATCAATACGGTTGGTTTAGCCTACTTACCGAAAATAGGACCGAATGCATGTTTCTATGCCCTGGTACCATATCTCTCCACCAGAGGGGGGGTAATCGCGGACTGTGTGGATCTTGCCACGGGCGTGTTCAGGAACGTCCGTGCATCCCGTGGCAATTTCCTGCCCGGATCGTGCTGCCTCAAATGCCCCAGCAAGAGGTTTAAGGCACTGTGTGTTTGGCCGGTTTTCAGTGCCCACAGCCTCAACCCGTCCTCATAGGACAATGATCCGAACGGACTATCTGGCGCCGATGCCGGGATCGCTGTCGTCGGGAACACTGTCCCCACCGATGCTTTCAGCAACCACACTGTCGTCATCGCTGTCACTCTGCGGTTGGGGATTGTCTGCCAAAAAAATTGAACACCAAACTAATGAGCGAAACGCGTAACGGTCAAAATATAACGGTCTTGACTTACCGGCCACTTCCATCGGTTCCGTTCCGGCTTCATATCCTTGAAGTGAAGGGCCCGGTCCAGCGTCATTCCCTTGCAGGGCACTCGCTCGGTTAGCTGAAACATATTTAATAAAATGGCACAGGGTCCATTTTTAAATACTGACCTTCCACACTGCTCCCAGATTTCACATACCGGCATTGGATGGTTCCGGCTGTTCTGCTAGCCAACGTTCCCACTCCAACTGCTGCAAACGGCGCTTACGGTTGCGGGCACTGGCGTGTTGCACCCTACCGCAATCAAAGTCCCGTTTCGAGGCCATTTTCACACCAAAATCTGCGGAAATTTGCAACTGGACAGCTGAGCACTCTAGAACAATTTGTTTATGTTTTTTTTTGCAAGAGCCGCAACTGCCATTGAAAACATTTTAAAGTTAGAAAGAGACAGTCTTCGTTGAAAAGTGACAGCGCTACGGCTGACGGTTGTTTCGAACGTCAACGCAGCGAAATATTTCACAGCTATGGGCCAAGGGAAACGAAGAGGCTTGAGGAAGGGGTAGCTCGATACCCTGCTCGAAGCCTCAACCATAGGAGGAAAGGAGAACGATAGAGTGAAATATGTCAAATCCAGTGTATTTTTCGATCGCTTTGCACTGCGGGCTAGTATGACTTTGCCGCGATAGTACAGTGGAGCGCCGTTTATCCGGGTACCTTTTATCCGGCTTTCCGTTTATCCGTGCTGTTGAGAAATGACAGTTCAATACAAAGGTGACATTGCGTTATGAGGAGGGTATTTAAAAAAGCGGTTATAAGAGCACATTATCATAACAAAAAACACTATAATTAATGGCAAATTTCAAATATTCTCATGGGAAAAACATGAAGTTAATAAAAACTGGGTTATTTTTATCAAAAAATAGGAATTTTTTAAAGAACTAATCAGAAATTGATGATAAAATATATCATTTGACTCATTATCCGTGTTATTCGCTTATCCGGTCGAGGTCCAGTCCCGAGAAGCCCGGATAAACGGCGCTCCACTGTATATCTAATGGCAGTTTAGTATTTTTCCTGATCATTGGTCGGATTACACTTTCGTAGTTGATTTATACGCCGTCTATACCTACGGCTATCACCAGTATTGATCTCATACCTAACATTTCCTATATGTTTAGTTACTTTGCCGGAAATCCATATATAATTATTTTGCATGAAATATTTCATATATATCAATTCGCCTACATGCAACCTCGGTGTAACATCGATCGGTTTAATCTCCGCATAACTAGGTTTAATTAAAAGTGACTTTGGCCAATTTATGATTTGGTCTTTTGATAATGCTTTTACTGCGACCTGACATGTATTACAATTGTTAACCACCTTAACTATGTATGTTTCTATTAATGGCCAGTAAATGCAACAACGTGCTTTTGCTTTCATATTAATTATGCCTGGATGACCCTTATGCAGCTGGTCAAGGCATCGCTTCTGTAGTGCATTTGGTATTACTTCTCTCGCTCCAAATATTATGCACCCTTTTTCTATAGTTAAGCCATCTTTAACGTTGTAAAAACTTTCAAGCTCTTTGTTAAATGGAATTTCAAACGGCCAGCCATTCTTTACATAATCGTATAATCTGCTAAGTATTGTATCTCTACGCGTAGCATCGGCAATTTCCTCATGAACCATCGGAATTGCGTTTAAATAATCGTTTGCTACATACTTTAAATCATCATCTATCTGCTCATTGGCGATCATACCTTCTGGATGTTTATGCTTATTAATCATTAATTGGCTTGAACATGCATCCATTGGAATTGAACCTAGCTTCAAAACATCAACCAAATCTGCGCCAAGAAGCATCAGGTTAATTTCTGTAACCCGTATTGTCGCCTGCACTGTATGTTCACCTAAGTTCACGGTACACACAAATTCACCATCAATTGCCAACCGTCACCCTGAAGCATTTTTCGTTAGAACTGACGATGGTGCCAAACTACGACTTCCAATATGTTGCCATGTCTCTCGATTTATAATAGTTATATCAGAGGCTGTGTCCAATTGGAGACGGACTGGAGTGTCGTTAAGCTTAACATCCACGAAACGACGGTGCGCCACATACACTGTGATAACGTTAGTTTTAGAAACATGCCGACCATTCTATCCTGAATCCTTTTTACACTTAAAATTCTGAAACTGATTCTCCTCTGGGTTGCAATAACCGTCTTTGTGACCAAAACGTTTGCAATCACTGCACTTATTGTAGCGAAATGGATACTCGCTAACCCAGTGTTGCTCACCACACTTGAAACAAAGGTACCTGGGCCTTCTAGGTTGCACTGGTTGCGAGCGTTGGAACCGCTGTCCCGAGACTGCACGGCAAATACATTACTATCCTGAGCATTCGATTCAATCATCGCACTGTCTCGTTTTAGGTTTATGACCCTATGGCCCTCGGCAGATAATTTTTGTAAAGTTACATCTGGCTTATCCTCAATGCGTGCTAGCATCCTAGTTCTCATATCTTTATCAGTTTCGTCTTTTAGACCGCACACAAAAAGCAAACACTTTAGTTGCTCCTCGCCCATTTTGTTAAGCTCAAAATCTACGCACGCTTTGTTGAGCCGGCACGCAAACGTAAGATGGTCCTCACTGCTTTTCTTACATAATTGTAGGCACTTAAAACGCTTACTTAGCAACGATTCCCGCGTATCGAATAACGTTTCGAGCTTTAATATCGTTTCCTCAAATTGAAAATCACTCGCGCGCGCAGGTAGAATAAAGGATAAATACCTGTCGTGCTCCATGGGACCTAGCTTGCGTAGCAGCAGACGCACCTTCGCTGCATCATGGATACGGGCAGCATCTTTCTTAAAAAGCTCATCGTAGCGTGAGAACCACGCTCTGAAGGTGATACCGCTCTCGTCATCAAAACGAAACTCCGTGATGTTCCTGGAGAGCGTTTCGATAACTTGCTCCGGCTGGAAGCTGGCCGTGCTTGCGAAGATTTCGATTTCAAGAACATGAAAATCGACCAATTCAAATGCTTAGTTTTTATTTGCGGTCTCAAGGGTCATAGCTACGCAGATGTTCGAGCTAGGCTGCTCTCCCGGATCGAGAACGAATCAGCAGACGCACCCATCACCTTGCAGAATCTGATTGATGAGTACCAGCGACTCGTTAATCTGAAAACAGACACCTCCATAATCGAGTACCAGTCAAACTCGAAACCATCGGTGTACGCAGTTACTGCTACGGTAAACAATCGTCAACAACAGTTCTCGAAGCCGGATCAGTAAACACCCCGTACTGCTTGCTGGCAATGCGGTCAGATGCACTACGTTCGCGATTGTCCATTTTCAAAACAATGCCAATGTCCAGTGTCAACAATGCAATCGTGTAGGCCACAAGGAGGGCTATTGTGCCTGTTTTTTCAAAACAATCCAACGCAGGTGACAACACAAATTCAACACCGTCATCATCACAGTCAGCTACACAAAACGGTAAGAAACCTTTCAACAAAAACAAGGCAAAAAAAGAGGGACAACAGAGAGGAGTTTTTGCGGTAAACAAAGAAGGCGTTGTTGCTAGACGCAAATACGTGGAAGTTCACATCAACAACAATAGTATCGAACTGCAGTTAGATTGTGGTTCAGATTACACAATTGTATCAAAAGACACACTAACCCTTCTTGGCAACCCGGAAACACATGCAACGGCATTGCTAGTCAAAACCGCCTCAGGTAAACCTCCCCCCTTAGTGTCCGAATTTTCCTGTGATATCTCTTTTCGAGACATAACGGTAACCGGTACATGTTACGTAACGCCGGTGCTTGGATTCAATGTATTAGGTAGCGAACTAAAGGAAGCGTTCGGGCTATTCGATATTCCAATCAATGAATATTGCAAGCAAGTTACCGGACCATCAGAAGCAACCACCATTAACAACCTGGTAGGAAAATTTCCAACTTTATTTGAGGATGGATTGGGACGATGCATCAAAACAAAGGTGAAACTGTTTTTGGTAGACGGAGCGACTCCTGTTTTCAAACCCAAGCGACCAGTTCCATATCACTCACAAAGACTGGTAGAGAAGGAGTTGCTAAGACTTCAACGTTTGAATGTAATCGAGCCAATCGAATGTTCAGACTGGGCTGCACCAATGGTGGTTGTGCACGTGGTTGTGCACCAATCGTGGGCGCAAACAGATGCTGACGGCGATCCTGTAGTACGCTTATGTGCAGACTATTCGACAGGGTTGAATGAAAGGCTAGAAGCAAACAAATATCCGCTACCCACACCAGGCGAGATCATTGCTAAACTAGCAGAAAGTCAATATTTCAGTACAATTGACTTATCCGACGCCTATTTGCAGATCGAGGTGGAAGAACAATCACAAAAAGTCCTCACCATAAACACACACAAACGACTGTTCAAGTACAAGGGTCTCCCACCAGGCGTAAAATCAGCTCCAGGGGCCTTCCAAAAGGTAGTTGACAACATGCTCAGCGACTTAGAAGGTGCCCAATCCTTCCTTGATGATATTTTGGTATTTCGACGAACACATATAGAACATGACAGAAACTTGGAACAAACACTAACAAAAATCCAAGAGTACGGGTTCAAATTAGAGGCAGAGAAAAGCAAATTTCGAATGACACAAGTCAAATACCTAGGCCATATTATCAGCGGGAAAGGTGTGTCAACAAATCCGGAGAAAGTAGCAGCCATAGCAAAGATGCCAGTTCCGAAGAACATATCAGAGCTACGATCATTTCTAGGAGCAGTGAATTACTATGCAAGATTCGTCCGAAAAATGCATACATTGAGCAAACCACTAGATGAACTGCTGAAACAAAATGTAGCATGGAAGTGGAACGACAACTGTCAAAAATCGTTTGATCGATTCAAAGAGCATCTACAGTCAGACCTTATGCTTACACACTTCAATCCAGAGCTAGAAATAATTGTAGCCGGAGACGCATCCAACAGTGGTATCGGTGCTACAATTAGACACAGGTTCCCTGACAACAGTGAAAAGATCATTCAGCAAGCATCACGATCATTAACACCAGCGGAACAAAAATATGGTCAAATTGACAAAGAAGCATTGGCTCTGGTTTATGCAGTGACTAAATTTCACCGCATGATTCTTGGCAGACGGTTTGTGTTGGAAACAGATCACCAACCGCTGCTACTTCGGATTTTCGGCTCGCATAAAGGCATCCCAACACACACATCGAACAGATTGCAGCGGTTTGGATTAACACTAATGTGTTATGATTTCTAATTGCGATACATTTCAACAACAAAATTTGGCTATGCTGATTTCCTCTAAAGACTCATCAATACAGCAAACAAGGTAGAAGAGGAGTACATAATTGCGTTAGTGCAATTGGAAGAGGAGATGACAGCTGTTCTGCAAGATTCGGCCGACAAAATGCCAATCACATCAAATATGATCGCTAAAGCCACACAACACGATGAAATGTTAAACCGTATCATTGAATACATACTCAATGGTTGGCCAACTAGCGCAAAAGAATGCGAACATCCAGGAGATTCAGCTTTCTATCAACGCAAAGAAGGGCTGACTCTAACTCAAGGATGCATTCTGTTTGGAGAACGCTTGGTTATACCATCAGTCTTCCAAAAGCGTGTTCTGAAAATGCTACATCAAGGGCATCCAGGCATTGTCAGAATGAAAAGTCTCGCAAGAAGTATTGTTTACTGGCCCAACATTGACAAGCACATTGAGGATGAAGTAAAACAGTGTAAGAGTTGTGCATCAGCTTCAAAATCTCCACCGCACGCTCTACCAGAGTCTTGGCCAACACCCACTGGTCCGTGGCAAAGGGTCCATATGGACTATGCTGGATCATTTCAAGGTCAATACTTTTTTCTCGTAGTTGACGCTTATTCTCGTTGGCCAGAAATCTTCGCAACATCAACCACAACAGCGACGGTCACAATACAATTCCTTAGAGGTTGCTTTACGCGGTTTGGATTACCGAATGTGATTGTCTCCGACAATGCGAGAACATTCACGGGAGATGAATTCAATAATTTCTGCAAGTCCAACGGCATCATTCACATATGAACCGCTCCCTATCATCCACAGTCGAATGGACAAGTGGAACGGTTTGTAGATACCATGAAGAGAGCCCTAAAGAAAATTAACAAGGCAGAGCCTATGCAGGAAACATTGGACACATTCTTGGCATCGTACCGGTCGACACCAAACGCTACAATAGGACAAAGAACACCAAGTGTAATGATGTTTTCTTGGAACATGCGGACTACACTCGACCTACTGCGTCCATACAAGCGTCCTGAAACAGACAAACCGCAGCACAACAAGCAGAAGCGCCAATTTTGTCCCAACGACAATGTATACGCGAAAGTATACAAGGGGAACTCTTGGCATTGGGAATCGGGTCGAGTAATTGAACGGGTTGGTACAGTTAATTACAATGTCTTTTTAGATCAAAAAGGAATACTAATCAGATCGCACCTAAACCAACCTGGTACCTGGTGAGATCACCAAACAGCGTGGAAACTTGATGTATGCAGTACAGAACGCAGCCGGATAGAAGTGGCGTTCACACATCAACCAGCTACGACCACGACTGAATATTGGTACACATACTGTCCAACCAGACGCTACGGAAACTTCGATGGCTTTGGACATTTTATTGGATGAATGTCAACCACTGTTAGTGACAGCTTTACCTCGGCGGTGTTACCTCCTGTGATTTCTGTGCCATCGTCATCGTCAGCGTCTTCATCATCATCGTATTCGTCTTCACCGTCGTCTTCGAGATCGTATTCGTCTTCACCGTCGTCTTCGACGTCGTCTCCGTCGTCTTCATCGTCTTCCACGTCACTGTCACCTTTTATGTCTGAATCGTCTCCGTCCCTTGTGTTATCCTCAAATAATAGGGATGTTCTAAGTTCTCCAGATTTCGATACAGCTGACAGTGTATCATCGCCTTCACCGGTGCAGCCCCTATGTCGTTCTACGCGGGCTCGAAGATCGCCACAGTGGATGCGGTCGTACCAGAGAAATTGAAGAGGAGGGATGTTGGGAGCAACCCTGTACAAGGCTTGACAGAGTTCGTCATGCGCCCGATGTTAGGCGACCGTGTGCGTGAAAGCACGATCGACGCGCTTCGGGATAAAGAGATCGTTCTCTTCTCTCCCGAACGGCTAAGGCAAAGGACGAATCGTATGGTCCGTGTGTAAAATATTACGTTATATCAATACAAGTTATTATTGTAGATCGAAGATACAAAATGTACAATGGCCGTTTCCCTCGGTTCTCGCACCAGCTTGACTTGAACAAGTTGTATACACGGCAGCGAGCTATTATTTCGCGTAATATGCTAACGCCAGAGGAACTGGAGTTCATCAAGCTGGAGGTGCGGAGGGAATTTGGAGAGGAAGAGGCAGGCTCGCGCGAGACGAGTAGGATTTCTGTTGGGCTTAATACAATTGATTAAAATACATCAAGGGCGAGTGAGGATCGTGATTTGGATGAAACCACCGCTCCAGGATTGTCAGATGATACCCAACACCAACAGTTACGAGAGGAACTAACCCTCCAGATGACCACAGCTGGTACGCAGTTCCATGGGACAGACCCCTTATCTCGTCACCGACTATCAAAACTGCATTATTCTTACCACCTGAAAACTGCAGTAAGCATCATAAACCAAGATGTTCTACCTCAGTATTTGCATAGCGTGGGAAACATTGAGGATCTACAGTGAATTGTGTATTCAGCTGCGGTGGCTGTTGTACAAACGCTAGGATTACAGACCTATCCGCAAGGAGACAGCGAAGATCGACCATGCTCCAAGGCTGAAAAGTCCGCCTGGATGCGACGTGTGGAAAACTGGATCAACGCAACGCGGACAAAGATAAGTCGATTGAAGGAATATCAACGGGGAAATTCATCTATGAAGGTGGTACGTCAGATTGCTGAAATGGTTAAACCTAAAGAACTACGAGACCTCACTTATGCCAACATAACGGAGGTACTCGACATCCATTTACAACGGTTGAGTGCCCTTGCAAACGATTACGACGTTATGCTGAATGCTCGAAGCGGAAAGAACAAAATCGAATGTTCAACATTAACGAGAGAGAATTTTACAACTGGATCCGAAATGATAAGCCCAATTTTAGAGAAGGGCTCCCGGATATTGGCGACTTTACACAGTTTTGGGCTCGGAGATATGGCCGTACTAGTGGTGACTGCTCAAGACATACGTAGGCAACGCAGTATGTTGGCGCCTAAATGGCTGCAAACTAATAGAATTTAAGATTATAGGAAAAGGGTACATATGATTACATTAGTATTAGTGTTAACAGGACTGTCAGGGTTATGACGAAAATATAAAAGGATTAGTAGCTATCAGACAGTCGACTCGGCAACATACTTTTTGGAAACCACAAACATTTCACTGTATTTTATGAGCTATCGTTCACAGTACACCAGGACCCGATTTTGTATACAATTTTTGGTATAAAAAGCTAATCACAATCCATGAGCAGATAGAGGCATGCTTCAATACGGTGTTGGAAGATTCGAGAAAACTACCAAAATTTGTCACCGGGGGAGTTACTTACTTTCTACCAAAAGATCAAAACACAAAAAATCCTGCGAAGTATAGACCACTTACCTGGTCTTTCTAACTTAAACAAAGTGCTGTCGTCAGTGATAACGCAGAAAGTGAAAGATCATTGCGATACCAACAACGTAATGACCGAAGAACAGACAGGACGTCGAAAAAACACGCAAGGCTGTAAAGACCAGGTCATTATTGATGCAGTCATTGGGGCCCTTTCCATTTTAAGTTCGTAGGCTGAAATTTCAGCCTGTCAGCTGTTTGCATTGTGTAGCAGTTTTCGAGCAGCTATCTATGTGAATATAATATACAGGCGGGCTTATCCCAAGGTGTATGAATTTAGAAGGCTGATTTTTATCGCTTCTGCTTCTGAATGAAGATTTTAAGAGTGTTTTGAGTATTCGTCAAACCTCCAGAAAGCTCGTTTGAGCAAAAGTTTCACTCGTTCTATCAAAAAGCGATGTTCAAAATTGGTTATAAGAAATGCTATGAGACCACCTGGACTACATACACTTTGATTCTATAGTGCATTACCTGATCTCTTTAATGCACCTTGGGATAAATGTAAACAAAACCGTGTTTTCGAGCAGCTACTCGAATCTAATTCTAACTTTGTGGCTAGAATAATCTAGACTGAAAATTGCAGGCTAGTTTTTTGTGTGGTTTTGTATGGAGTGTTTACATGATTTCAGCCTCCAACTGTCAAACTCCATACAAAAAAAACTAACTAGAATCGTGAAGGCCCCCATTGTTGGTCAAGCAGCCTAGAAACAAAGAAATCTGGATATGGCATACATCGATTACAAGAAGGCGTATGATTCAGTACCCCATTCATACCTTCTTAAGGTACAGTGGGACCTATCGCCAACGACGTTAACCACCAGTCGATAAATATATCGACCAATATAATAACAAACATGGCGGATTGGTATCGCAAAGCGGCAAATTTGTCGACCGATAAAACGGTGGAAGCAACTGTCATGACTGCCTTAGCAACAGTCGGTAAAAAGTCGAGCAGTCGTTAAAAAAGTCGGTAATTTGTATCGCGAACGAGAAAAATAGTCTATATCGATCGATATGATTACCAACTGCTTCGAAGCAGTTGATAAACGCGCAGAGCGCACATTCCTCGTGAATCAGATTCTGATTTAGAGTAATAATCTTGTATTGAAATATGTAATGTATGTTAAACAAAGTATAAAATATTTCTCAAGAGTTTTATGTAAAAAAAAATTGTCTCAAGTACACAAAAAACTTAATGTAAAATATTACAATTGAAATAATTGGCGTTATTAAGTAATTAATAACTCGTTACTAAAATACGTTGTGATGACAAGTAAATACTTCTTCTACTTGGCGTTACGTCCTTCGTGGATATACCAGCCAATACAGACTCTCGAGACTTATTCAGAGTCACGCTGCTGGATGGTCTATTCTTACTACGCAAGACGTTCCCCATATGAGATTTGATTCCACGACAGGCATGTTATTAAGGCGACCGTGATGATGACTGAACTACGGTGCTGCCCTGTTAAGCTTGATGACTTAAAAATAACTTAATAGTAAGGGAAAGAGTTTTGCTTGTTCATTTCAATGCTACCTTAAAAACAATACTTTAACAAACAATACAGACGGAACGGTCGAGTGGTACAGTTATCAACATGCACGTCGAGGGTACGAGCCTAAGATACTCCGTAGCAAGGACTAACTATCCGACTGCGTGGTACGACATAAGTCTCGAAAGCCTATATTGGCCGACATGCCAGCCTAAGACGTAACGCCAAGCAAAAGAAGAACAACAGATAGGCAGCTCAAATATTGCAGACGATTTTTAAGATCATATTTGCAACTTTTTAAATGCAAATAGTAGCCAGCGTTTCCGACAATCATAGCACTCCAACTTTATAATTTTCACTGCATTTAAATGCACGACTGTTACCTATTGGTTTATTAGCAAATTGAAATAAAACCGACAAGCGTTTGAGAATGACTTCGTTATTATAGAGGGTGGGTCAGAAAGACTTCATTCCAAGCTCGGAAACGTCCGCATCCGCTAGGCGGCAACCGGAGCCATCGGAATCGTTGAAACCGCCCGGAACTATCCGCAGCTGTCCTGAACCATCCAAAAGAGCTTAGAGTTGATAGTTGGTATCCTTCGGGGCCGTTGAAGCCGTTTGGAGCCGTGAAACACCGGAGCCATCCGGTGCCAGTTTTGGATGCAGACTAGTTGCTCCGAACGGCTCAACACGGCTCAGAACAGCTCCGTACGGCTTTGAGCCTTACGACGAATCGGTTTTCGACTGGCGACTCGGGGAAGCTGATTTCGGGGCCAGAATGACGATGGTCAGAAACCATTCAGAGCCTGCACACACCCTATTAGTTTATCGCATAATCCACGTCTTGTGGACACACGCATGTCGTAGGCGATGTAGAATATAGCACGCCCACGAAAGGTACAACATTTAAAATATAAAAAACACATTTTAACGTAAAAAATAGCTTTGAGTTGCTTTTCGTTCCAACTAGTGTGCTCATTCGCAAACAAACCCAAATAAACAAAGCCCATTTGACAGGTGCCAAATCTACTCGATCGGTATTTCAGCACAGTGGGCTTATCCGAGGAAGTTTGAGTCAAATGTTTTATTTTCCAAAATGTTCAAGTTTGCAGTTTATAATTCTTGAAATAAAAATTGGTTTAAAGCTAGTTAATATAGCAAAGCAATCAATAATTTTATTCGATTTTGCTCTTACCAGATCAAACCAATTTCATTTTTATTAGGACACTGGAATAGTTTATCAAAAAAATATATCAAAATTTGACGCGTTCATCCTCTGATTAGTTCGTAGTGCTGATTGTCTGTCAAAAACGTCGTCGGTAACGCGTGATCGGTATAGAAGTAGTGTATTAATTTGGAAAACAAAAATTATATCTTCTTCTGAACACTAATTAAACGATATTTGAAGTGATAGCACAACTATGAATGACCATAAAGAAGGAAAAGAGTAAGTACAAGTTGAAAAAATATATTTTTTATCGATGAATTCAATGTTAATAACATTTCAGGAAAACTCGTTCGACAAAATGTCAGCTGGAAAAACTGGTGGAACTAATGGAGCGAAATCCAGAGCAAGCTAAGGGTGCGGGTTCCAATCCTACAGGATTTTGGAAAATGGTTGCTTTGGAACTCAATTCATTAGGCCCAGCAGTTAAGGAAGGAGCAGCTTGGAAAAGGGTATGTTGTAGTGTTGGGTCATACGATTCATTTCACGACCCGACCCGGAGTCGGGTGCGAGCCAGCCGAAATCGATTCCGACCCGTGGGTGCAGCGGGTGCGCTAGGTCGGAGTCGGAATCAAATCCGACACGCGGGTGCAATGAGTTCGGGTCGACCCGAAAGATCAGTAGGTGCGAGAAAGCATAAGCGACTCCGACCCGTTGGTGCAGTTCGGGTCGGGTCGAGTCAAGATAGGTTCAATCCGACCCGACCCGACCCGAACTCGCTGCACCAACGGGTCGGGGTCGCTTATGCTTTCTCGCACCTACCGGAGTCGTTGCACCCACTGAACCTACTTGTACCTTTCGGGTCGACCCGAACAACTCCGGGTCGCTTACGGATGGCTCCGACCCGATAGGTTCGGGTCGACCCGCCCATCACTAGTATGTTGCTGTTCAATGAAAATACAAAACCCATTTAATTATTCAAAATTCATCGTTTTTTTGCAGACATGGATTGAAAAAAAGTCGATCGTGAAAAAAAAGCTCGGCTACAATAAAAAAGAAATGCAGAAAACCGGAGGTGGAAAGCCGACATTTAATACATTAAGCGAATTAGAAGAGCGTATTGCAGGTATCACAAATGTGCGAGAAATATCTGCCATATTCGACGATAGCATATGCGTTGGAATCAAGCAATCCTCTGCAGACAAACGCTACGAGTTGAATCAACCGGGGCCATCACATCATTGCAAGGCTGTAGAACAGCAGGAACCATCGCACCTTAGTCATACTACCAATCGGCCGGGACCATCACACTATTCACAGACCACAGAACATCCGGAACCATCGCACCAAACTCATACTACTGATCAACCAGGACAACCACACTCTTCGCAGTCCACAGACCACTCGGAACCATCACACCATACTAACAACCAAGCAGAACCACCTCAACCTATGGATATCATAGAACTGCCGGAACCAATACAATTCATACATAATACAGAACAGCCGGGATCATCGCACAATAGCAACAATATGAATCAACAGCCATCCGATAGGACCAAAAAAAGCCACAAAACTGCCACAACTAAACAAGATGATTTTCAAAAAAGGGTACTACAGCAAAATGATGAGATAAACAAACATCTTGGCGAAATTTCCAGCAACTTAAAAATATTAGCAGAGGGAACTTTGGGCTTTTTTGAAGAAATGCTAAAAATAATGAAAGATAAAAACTAATGTAATAAATCACACAAAAAAAAATTGTGCGCTGAATTCTTTTTATTCTGGGTAACTTAATTGAGGTTTATCGTTATTCATTAAATTCGTCGGTAATACCATGCATGATGAGAAGGTTGTGTAACATGCAACAAACGTTTATGATACGAACACATTTGGTCGGTGTATAATGTAGTAGCCTTTCACCATTCAAGCAGCGAAATCGTGCTTTGAGCAAACCAAACGTTCTTTCAATGATGGAACGTGCTTTGGCATGCTGTTCATTAAACAACGAATCTGGACTATTTGGCTCTGCATTTCTGCGCGGCTTGATAAGCCAAGGTTTCGAAGGATAAGCTGAGTCTCCTAGAATATATTAGAAAGCGTAAAATGTAAAGAAGAACTTAAAATGTGACATAAAAGCGTAACATGTGAATAGACCAACCCAAGAGTTTAAACATTCGGTCTCCATTTCTCCATTTTTCTTCAAAATATGAAGAAATCGGACTGGAATTATAAATGTAAGAATCGTGATCTGAGCCGCCAAACCTCGCGTCTACAAAACGGATTATTTGCCTGTGGTCACATATCTGGAAGATAAGTTTCATATAATTTTATCGCTGTTAAATTATTGCACATCACATATTTACCATCAAAGCGTTAAGCCTATAAAATCCCTTTCTATTGAAATAATAGATTGAGTTGTCGTGAGGAGCAACGATTCTTATATGGGTTCCATCGATGCACATTACTACACCAGGAACAGGTAATTTCGAGTAAAAGTATCTTCTGGCATCTGCTCTCTCGTCTTCTGTTAGATTCATGGTAGGGGAAAGCGGGGCAAAATGGGCATGTTAAGCAGTTTACTGAATATTCCATTGAATATGCCACAAAACACAATTATTCATGCATTATTGTATGCCTCCACTATTTATCTATGGATTAAAATTGCCACATAGAATGAAAACAACTTAAAATCATGAAAACAGTGTAAAATAAAAGTTGATGTTTTACGAGAAGCTATTTTGACACGCGGGGTAAAATGGGCATAGCCCTGGGGCAAAATGGGCATATGTAAACAAACTGTGAAACGTCAAAACACTGGGGTAAAATGGGCCACAACAACTGCGCTTAGGTAATGGTCTATGCTTTTGCGCACCGTTTCGTGAATTGTATTTTCGTTCTATCTTTTGTTTTGCTGGTCAGGAAAGCCCTTAAAATTCTTCCAAAAATATGTTATCAAAATTAAAACAGTTTTTACACGTTTAAATCTACAAAATCGATTCTTTTGAAGCTGTGTCTGTTATCATTATTGAGGCGACAAATACAACACCATAGCCTCACCAAACGCCATTTGTCAAAAGTATCTGCCCATTTTGCCCCAAGCGTAACTGCCCATTTTGCCCCACGTGAAGCATTTTTGTATTTTATGTTATATTAGTAAAAATACGCATTCGATCGCCTTGCTTTCTTCAGACAAATTGTATAGAAATATCATATCTT
>NC_064601.1:59834916-59934916 GCF_943734735.2 Anopheles gambiae | reverse complement strand
GCGATTGCCGAAACTGATGCCTTTTTTGAGGCAGAGGACAAATATTACTATAAAAATGGTATCGAAAAATTGAAAGACCGCTATACTCGGTGTATAGCCCTTGAAGGGATGTATGTTGAATAAAAAAAAAGAAAATTGCAAAAATTTGTGATTTACTATCATAGGCCAAACAATTATCAGCCCACCTGTTATCATGATCTGGCAGAGGAGTTGAGGCAGATGTGGCATCTGGAGAATATCCGCATTGTTCCGGTAGTCATCTCGGCGACCGGAATTGTCCCTATGGCCCTCTTACGTTCCCTAGACGAGCTCGAACTGCAGAGAGAACTACCCAGGATTCAAAAGGCGGTGATTCTTCGAACATGTAGTACTGTAAGAAGGTTCCTGAATCACCATAACTAACATCCGGTGCAAACTCATTAACATTAAGAAAACTGGTGAATGAGATCCACAGAGCCTAACCCCCTTTGGCATTTGAATAGCCCGGGGTAGGTGAAATGTTCCCAGCATATTGCTGAGAAGTGACAAAATTCGGATACTAATAATAGTAATAATAATAATAACCATTGATCTAAACTTGATGTAGGAATAGTTTATACTAAAATATTATTCTGTACTCAACGTTCATTGAGTATAGTTGTGTATTTAACCCTAAACTCCTTTATTAACTAAATATCCCCAAAAAGTTCAACGATATCCAGGGTGGTCGAGAGCATGTGAGATTACCACCTGGCGTCGCGCAATGCGTTGCGATACGCTGCATCGGAACAAGTAAGAAGCCCTATCAGGTACACTAGCAGAGAAAACAATTGTAGTTATGTATTTTTACATTGTTCAACAGTAATTCTATGTGTAGCGGCCAAGGTCAAGGTGTGTGAACATGTGTGTGTGTGTGTGTGTGCATCTTACAGATCGCAAGTAAGAAGCCCTATCAGGTACACTAGCAGAGAAAACAATTGTAGTTATGTATTTTTACATTGTTCAACAGTAATTCTATGTGTAGCGACCTTGGCCGCTACGATTCGCATAACGTGTAATTGCGACTGGAGGTGCTGATAATGATGTGAGAGAGATTGGCGCAGATCGATTGGAGAGAGAGATAGGATAATCGAGGCAGAAGCGATGGCGGAGAGAAGGGGGACTTCGGTGACGGCTTGTGTGTAGTTCGGGTGTGTTTTGAGTGGCGGTTAAATTGTAGCGGGAAATAAAATTAATAAAGTTAGTTATAATCGTTAAAATACTAATCTATAGTTGTTTCATATGTTTTATTATAAGCACACATACACATCAATGGTACACTCTAAGGAACACTAACGAACATGTTATATTCATATGTGATATATGTAACGAAAATAGCATTTGGGAGCCCTGCAACGATAACTGGCATATCGGGCGAATAGTACCACGGGAGAAAGGTGCAGCGAACGAAGAAACAGCGAACCCGATCGTGGCCGGAACACGATGTATACCACACGCGTGTGTGGGTGAGTGTTCGAGAGGCCGAAAAGGATGCGATTCGGATTAGGGATATCTCCTGATCATTCACCACACATAAACCTGTCCCAACAGGTGCATGCTGCGTTGAAAACACCAGGGTTCTATCTTTATGTCCGATACTGTACTCCAGTTGTACAAAGTAAATGGGAATGTCATCAAGCTGATGCAGCACGCCATGGGTATGTGGAGTAGATCTCTACACGTTACCGACGGAAAAGTTGTACTACGGTCAAGATCTCTCAATATCAGGAGAGGTATTTTTTAAGGCGACAACTTTAGCCAGCTGTGGTTTTGCCTTGCTATGAACTCGCTTAGTAGAACACTCAACCAACTATGTAACTTTGGGTATTTACTAAAGAGTGAAGAAATAAGGACGAGAATTACCCACACCTTATTTATGGATGACTTGAATCTGTTCGCAGAAACAGTACAGAAGTTGCACTGCCTGTAGAAGACCGTGCATGGATTCAGCAACGACATTCATATGGAATTTGGTATCGATAAATGACGATCAAATCATCTACACTGAGGTCAAGTAGTGGATGCCGATAGCTTCCGTGTCAACGAACAAGAGGAAATCCAAATAATGATTCAAGGCGAAACGTACAAGTTCCTCGGTTTCCTGCAGCTGAGGGGTATTCACTATGCAGTGATCAAGAAAGAGCTGCAGGACAAGTTCTTACATCGTGTTAGCTGTATCCTGAAGAGCTTTTTGTCAGTCGGCAACAAGGTGAAAGCAATAAACACATTTGCGGTGGCTCTGTTGACCTACAGCTTTGGAGTAATGAAATGGTCTAATACTGACTTGGAAGCGTTGGAGCGAACAATTCGTGTGGTTTCCACTAAGCACCAAATGCGTCACCCAAAAGCGTCCGTCGAGAGAGTAATCCTGCCACGAAAAATAGGAGGGGTAGGAATCATTGATATTCAGGCACTTTGTATTTCTCAGATCCATCAGCTGCGAAGTTACTTCGTGGAAAGCCAAAACCGACATGAATTATACCGCACTGTGTATAAAGCAGATCACGGATTAAGCGCCCTGCATCTAGCGCAGCAAGATTACCAGCTGAATTGCAACATAAAAACCGTCGATGGAAAAGGCGCAACGTGAAAACAGAAGGAGTTACATGGGACGCACACCCATCAACTGAATCTGGAACATATCGACAAAGTGTCATCTAGCACTTGGCTTGTGAGGTGTGACCTTTTCTGTGAGACAGAAGGTTTCATGGTAGCCATCCAAGACCGGGTAATTGCGACGTGGAACTATCGGCGGTGTATATTGCGTGAAGACGTGGAGGACCGATGCAGAAAGTGCAACTCAGGAGGAGAATCGATTGAGCATGTCATTGCCGGCTGTCCAGTGCTAGCTGGGTCAGCGTATCTCGCCTGACATATGCTAAATTTTAACGGGTTGAAATGACCGTCCTCAGGGTGAACACAGTGGACGCCCAAAAGAGGTGGTTACAGACGAAAACATTAAAAAAAATCCACAAAATCATTAAAAGTAACCGTAATGTGAAGTTGATCGAGATAGCTGGCACCCTAAAGATATCCAAGGAACGTGTTGGACATATCGTTCACGAGTATTTGGATATGAGATAGCTCTGTGCAAAATGGGTGCCGCGCGAGCTCACATTTGACCAAAAACAACAACGAGTTGATGATTCGCAGCAGTGTTTTGAGCTGTTTGAGCGTAATAATTCCGAGTTTTTGCGTCGGTATGTTACCATGGATGCGACATGGCTTCACCACTGCACTCCAAAGTCCAATAGACAACCGTCCGAGTGGACTGGTCGCGATGAACCTGCTCCAAAGCGGGGAAAAACGCAACAATCAGCTGGCAAGGTTATGGCGTCAGTTTTTTGGGATTCGCAAGGAATAATCTTCATTGACTACCTTAAGAAAGGAAAGACCATTAACAGCAAATACTACATCAAGTTGTTGGAGCGTTTGAAGGACAAAATCGCTACAAAACGGCCACATTTGAAGAAAAAAAATTGTTTCATCAAGACAACGCACCGTGCCAAAAATCAGTTAAACAATGGCGAATATTCAAGAATTAAGCCATGAATTGCTTCCCCATCCCCCGTATTCCTCAGATCTGGCTCCCAGCAACTATTTTCTTTTTTCAGATCTCAAAAGGATGCTCGCTTGGAAGAAATTTTCGTCGGATGAAGAAGCGATTGCCGAAACTGATGCCTTTTTTGAGGCAGAGGACAAATATTACTATAAAAATGGTATCGAAAAATTGAAAGACCGCTATACTCGGTGTATAGCCCTTGAAGGGATGTATGTTGAATAAAAAAAAAGAAAATTGCAAAAATTTGTGATTTACTATCATAGGCCAAACAATTATCAGCCCACCTGTTATCATGATCTGGCAGAGGAGTTGAGGCAGATGTGGCATCTGGAGAATATCCGCATTGTTCCGGTAGTCATCTCGGCGACCGGAATTGTCCCTATGGCCCTCTTACGTTCCCTAGACGAGCTCGAACTGCAGAGAGAACTACCCAGGATTCAAAAGGCGGTGATTCTTCGAACATGTAGTACTGTAAGAAGGTTCCTGAATCACCATAACTAACATCCGGTGCAAACTCATTAACATTAAGAAAACTGGTGAATGAGATCCACAGAGCCTAACCCCCTTTGGCATTTGAATAGCCCGGGGTAGGTGAAATGTTCCCAGCATATTGCTGAGAAGTGACAAAATTCGGATACTAATAATAGTAATAATAATAATAACCATTGATCTAAACTTGATGTAGGAATAGTTTATACTAAAATATTATTCTGTACTCAACGTTCATTGAGTATAGTTGTGTATTTAACCCTAAACTCCTTTATTAACTAAATATCCCCAAAAAGTTCAACGATATCCAGGGTGGTCGAGAGCATGTGAGATTACCACCTGGCGTCGCGCAATGCGTTGCGATACGCTGCATCGGAACAAGTAAGAAGCCCTATCAGGTACACTAGCAGAGAAAACAATTGTAGTTATGTATTTTTACATTGTTCAACAGTAATTCTATGTGTAGCGGCCAAGGTCAAGGTGTGTGAACATGTGTGTGTGTGTGTGTGTGTGCATCTTACAGATCGCAAGTAAGAAGCCCTATCAGGTACACTAGCAGAGAAAACAATTGTAGTTATGTATTTTTACATTGTTCAACAGTAATTCTATGTGTAGCGACCTTGGCCGCTACGATTCGCATAACGTGTAATTGCGACTGGAGGTGCTGATAATGATGTGAGAGAGATTGGCGCAGATCGATTGGAGAGAGAGATAGGATAATCGAGGCAGAAGCGATGGCGGAGAGAAGGGGGACTTCGGTGACGGCTTGTGTGTAGTTCGGGTGTGTTTTGAGTGGCGGTTAAATTGTAGCGGGAAATAAAATTAATAAAGTTAGTTATAATCGTTAAAATACTAATCTATAGTTGTTTCATATGTTTTATTATAAGCACACATACACATCAATGGTACACTCTAAGGAACACTAACGAACATGTTATATTCATATGTGATATATGTAACGAAAATAGCATTTGGGAGCCCTGCAACGATAACTGGCATATCGGGCGAATAGTACCACGGGAGAAAGGTGCAGCGAACGAAGAAACAGCGAACCCGATCGTGGCCGGAACACGATGTATACCACACGCGTGTGTGGGTGAGTGTTCGAGAGGCCGAAAAGGATGCGATTCGGATTAGGGATATCTCCTGATCATTCACAAGAGCTGAGCTTTTTTCTTCATTATTTTATCTTTCTTTGCGGGGATTAAAGTGCGTAAATAAAGTGTGATTGAAAGTAAAGTTATACTAACAACCGCCTACTATCGCGCTTATTTGTGCTAACAATATACAATAATTATTTTATCGCTTATATTATATTATATTATATCATAGTAATGCTTTATCTTATTATACTTGGGCTTCGCTGCGAAATAAATAATCATGTTATTTCTTTTTTCCGTATAAATCTCGAAGATTCAGCTTTTTTTTCAATTTCTTCATTCAACATCGATCAGACAATTTCGGTTCCTTTTCAACTGTTTTCCATTGTCTTTAACATAATTATTTTCTTGCCGTTGTATTGAAATTGAACTTGCGTTTATAGTTAATTTGTTATCAGTATACAAAGCCCGATGGCAAAGTGTAGCTACAGTTGTCGAGATAGAACAATTGCTTATATTAGTGTTATGAGTCACTCGTGCAATACAGGTATGTTTTCCCGGTTTAGTTTCCTAAGTGCATAGCATTACAGGATACCCTCGAGGTACTACGATTCGGAGATACGACAATTTTGTTGTTGACAGATCTTCTTCTATTTAGCGAAATGTGCCGGCCTATGCAGGATTTCGAGACTTATGCATTACCACGCAGTTGGATAGTAAGGTCTTGCTAAAAGGGTACGGTCCATATGAGGCTTGAACCCATAACGGGCGTGTTATTAAGTCATACCAATTGACGACTTTACTATGGAACAGTTCACAGCTGTTTTTTAGCTGAAATTGATAGATTTGAACAAAAAAATCCGCATTGATACAAGGTTTTGCGGCAGAACTCAAGACCGCGGAACACTTTAATGAATTGGCGGAAATCAATCGCAAAACTGCGGAACGATACGCAAAAAGTTGACAATACCGGGATCGGAGGATTTGTATCGCAAAACTGCGGCACACTTTTTCTGGCACACTTTCTCACAGCCTAGGGACATATAACTTGGAGTTGGCAGTTGGAGGCTGAAATCATGTAAATACTCCATACAAAACCACACATAAAACTAGCCTGCAATTTACAGTCTAGATTATTCTAGCCTCAAAGCTAGAATTAGATTTGAGTACCTGCTCGAAAAAATGGCACGGTGGTGTTTACATTTACCCCAAGGTGCATTAAAGAGATCTGGTGACGGAATCCAAAATCAAAGTGTATGTAGTCCAGGGGGTCTCAGCATTTTTATAACAATTTTTAAATACCACTTTTTCTCAAGACGGGTGAAAGCTTTTACTCAAAGCTTTCTGGAGGCTTGACGAATACACAAAACTTGGGATAAGCCCACCTGTATATTAAACTCACTTAGATAGCTGCTCGAAAACTGCTATACAATGCATACAGCTGACAGGCTGAAATTTCAGCCTACGAACTAAAAACGGAAAGGGCCCCATTAATTGTACTTGCGTCTCAATAATATTTCTGTTCTTTCACGTGATTTGCAACCTGCTATAAACAGTACTGAGTTTGACAATTATTGGCAATGAATTAAAAAAGATGAGCATAAACCATTAAATATAGTCGCTTATCCGGGGGCGGATTAACTGGGTGGAGGCTTAACCATGCGCATGAATTTGACAGCTGTTCAATAGTGACGAACATTTGCAGAGAAAGTCAAGTTGATAAACAATGGTTTTGTTTGTATAGATATATTTTCGAACTTTATTATTTTTTTATATTAATTTGACATTTCGTGGACCGTAAACCGTTAACCGGCAACCGTCAGAATAATCGGATTATCTTTGTTCTTTAGTATAGCCGTACAGGGTTTTCGAAATCACTTTCCAATCTGGATAACATTATTCACTGCTTGCAAAATGTGTTTCAACAGCTGACACGTGTTGTATGTGCTTCACAATAAAATTTCAATTTTTATAAAAAGATTTGCTACATAATATAAATAATTTTCAAATGCCATCGAAATATGCAAAAAAAAACTAAAACATGTGTGTGATACAAATGCAACATTTGACATCTGTTGAAAACCATGTTGTAAGTCACATTTGTAACAGACAACTTTTTAATAAAATCAAAAGATAATGGGTTTAAGTAAACCGAGACTACCCGGTATAAGGTAGTTTTGCAGGTCACAAATGACTTGCAAAGAAGAATGTGAGATTTTAAGTATAGAGTTGATTAAATTATAAAATGCGGCCAATCGAGGGGGGGGGGATGTTCCAGGTTGGGATTTTCCCGGTTCACTATTCACTTCGAGTGCCGATTATTTATACTTCAATTCCAAATTATTATATCATAAAGCGTTTTCAAAAATCGTTATCTAGAGGATGGTAAGTAAAGACGGGCATCAAGGGAAAGATGAACATTTGTCATAAACTATGATAAAAGTTATTAGAGAATTATTCAACAATATAGTATCCAATCTGGAGGTGTGAAAACACATTTTAGAATCATGAGCTATCGGAATGGTTGTTCTTCGATTCTCGGAAAAGGTGAGGAAGGCAGCAATGTTTATCCATAACGCTAATGAAGAATCGATGGGTTAATGCAAACCTCGTGAAAACAAAGGAGCAAAGATCGGACTACAGAAACCACGCCAGAAGCTCAACCTGCGCGTATCACTGTGGGAACCTCGTCAACCGAGCGGAATGAAGGTTGAGGCCCCAAACAAAAATGCAAAATACCAATGTACAGGCGATGCCCAAGCGATTCAAAACGCTGCGAAGTAGTAAGAAAAATAGAATATGAAGTAGCCTTCTACATCCCGTTCTACTTTGGTTGCTTAGAGTCAGAAAAATGTAAAACATGTGGGTTCTAGGAAAGAGCTAAAAATGAGTTCTCGAGAGTGTACACACACACACGCGACGACTCACTCACGCTTCCATTCTGTTCAACGCCCCCCCCCCCCCCCCCTCACTCCCCCACAGATCTATTTTTTGATCATCACTTCTCCATCGACGGCGGTCGATGTGACGATGTGTGTTGTCGCGTGTGTGTTGTCGATTTGGTCAGAAAAACTTTTTCTTCACACCAAATCTCTTACTTGGAGGAGTGTCGGCGTTCCGATTGGACCATCGCGACTTTGATCAGTGTGCGCGGTTAAAACGACCTTTTGTATTGTGTCGTACGTAGCGTGCGCGCCAAAATTTTAAGAGTGCGGGGAGAGTGTATGTGGGTGTGTGGGGATGAGGGAGTGAGATACAGAGACAAATTTGACACTGCAAACAAAACACGAGTTTACAAAAGATGAGTGCAAGGTAGTACGAATTGGCACACCATACCAGAAATGCACAAGAACCGATATTGGTAAACGTAAATATTGCAGCAGTGCGAATGAGAAGTACATATATTGCGTATCATATGTGAGAAACGGGATACGGGAATTGGGAACAATAAACAAAACATTCCGTTAACTGAAAATGCATTTGGTACGATGGTAAACAGTGATCGCAAAAGTTTGTGATAATTTCCCAGTTTTTTTTTTTTAGAATAGGGTAACTGTACCAGTATTCGGCAGAGTACTTTTTTGCGGCAGGGTAACTAAAAACGTGTAATTACGCAAAAACGCGTTGAAATTGGTTACAACACATATTTTTTAAATATAAATATGCTCATTTTTTGTTTATATACGAAGTATCACATCATTTCCTTACATATTTATCAAAATATCAAACAAAATTTGCAGTTTTTCGGCATATTTGCTGTCAGTCAATAGTTCGGCAGGTTTCATGATTAAGAGAACCAGAGTACTAACACAATGAAATTGTAGTTTTTATGAAAGATTCTATGGTTTTAAAATTTATTTTAGCCTGATTGGAATTTTAAAATAACGAAAAACAGATAATTATTCACTTTAAATGCTGCCGAAAATAGGTACACGGTGAATGTAGATTTTTGACAAATAACACCACAAAATTAATAATTTAAGTACTTGTCAACACCAATCTTAGGAAAGTGAGAACGTAAAATCGTATTGAACATTTATGTCTATCTATTGGCATTGATTAAAACATTTACCGACCCATATTCGAGTTGCCAAAAATAGGAGCACAGCCTGCCGAAAATAGGAACACACCCTGCCGAAAATAGGAACACAGCCTGCCGAAAATAGGAACAAAAACTTTAATTGCATTTTTACGAATGGCTGGTATTATTGAATCCGTTCGTAGCGGCGGCGTACGTCCCGACACTCATTTTTTTAACGTACTAGATGGTTGCTACAGTTATTCACCGCGGCATTGTAGGAGCGGGCTCAAGAAATGTGTTGCTATCCCTAAAATTTTATGTGAGCGCCGTACGTTCCCGCTACGAACGGATTCAATAATACCAGCCAATATCTCTAAAAACTACATTAAAATCGGCAAATAAAAAATAGACACATAATCGGCCTCAGCACAATTTTTCGATCGATCCGGCTGTCATTTTGGTGTCAGTTGACACTCATTTCGCCGCCAAAATGTTCTTTTTAATAGTCTTTTTGAAAACTGGTATACCATGACACTCACGAGCAAAATGAACTATGCTACAAAAATTCGATCGTTACGCTTTGTATGGGGAAAAATCCGCGACGCATTGAACTGCGGAAATTAGCGAATATCAGAAAAATGCGATAGATCAAGGTTAATGGTGTTTAAAAACGTTATGTAAAAGCAAGTTGGTAATTGTTTTGGTTCTTTTTCAATATTTTGGGTGATAAAAAATCATTTACTAATTATATAAAAAAATGGTTTGCCGACACTAAATACTGAACTCGATAGGAATCGACTTCATGTAAGAGTATGAAAGAAATAGTTATACTGTCAGTTTTACGTGAGCGCCTATCGATTTTTTTCGATCGCAAAATTGCGCTGAGGCCGAATACGATAGTTTATCGTTAAAAATAATGTCACTTTCATGAAAAATAATAAAAATTATTAAAGTAGGAGAAGTTTTTATGAAACTGTTGTAATACTGGTACATTTACCCTATTCCTGTTTTACCGGGTTTTCCCGGAAAAATAAAATTCCCAGCTAATTCCCGGTTTTACCCGATTGAGTGGCCATCCTGTACTTATTATTGAATAGGTTAATGAAAATTCCATTGATTTTATTGGTTTTATCTATGATTCGCCTACACATTGTTTTTGAGTAAGGGTAATATTTTGAAATAGATTGATTATCATACATTTCCCTACATTTCTATAATAGAACTGATAAGCTTTAAGCTCCTTATCATATGACTTAGAAATACATTTAAAAATTTGATAATTTGGAAGTATTAATTTATTTTATCTCCCTTTAATTTCCAAAGCATATTGAAACAGCCTTGAACGACACTAAAATTATGTTTTTTACAAAGTATTCATAATTACTATATATTTATTAAAACAGGGGCTTCAAAACTACGTAGTTGGGGCCAAATGTAGCCATGAAAGTCAATCATGCGGCTCGCGATTGCTTTGAAAAGGTTGAAATAATTTATAATTATCAGTAATTTTTATTAAAATATATATTTTAACTATTTTAAAACGACACTAAAAGTATTAGAGATCTAAAAGTATAAGTCAGTATTAGAGAACTGTGGAAATATTACATTTTCAGTTTGAAATTTGTTATAATAATAAGATTTTTAATTTCGTTGAACTAAAAGTAAAGCCAAAATGACCCTCAACAACACTACTTGCGAAGCAATGCGGCCTGTGAACTGAAAAATTAGAAGACCCCTGTGTTAAATCATTCAAAGTAGCTTTAAATGAGGTACTGATTCATAGAAGGTTTCAAAAATAAAAATAAAATTTACCATTGAATAGAATACTGGGTACAAACTTTTTATTTGATTTGATTTCATAGGTTTGTGATTTTTTAAGGTGAACATTTTTCTGTAAAGCTGCCTAACATGCTTTCAGGGACAATTCAAAATGACCAAGAGCGTTAGCATAAAAAAATATAAAAAATGCCTAATTTATATGGGTTTGCCATCGCTCGCATCGGCAAAACGTTCATGCAATATCATTAACAGTAACCCACGAGCCAATTTGACAGTGATAATCTATATCAGTGGAATTCTAATCGTGGTGGCCAAAAAAGCAAAGTAACTCCGCTCAGAACCGTGTGCGATAAAAAAACGGTACGGCCGAAAACGGAAATCTTGCAGTAATTTGTGGACATCGGACAGCACGTTCCGGCACCTAAAAAATTTTGTCACTTTTAAACAACAATCGGAGCATCTAACGAAAGCTGGACTTCGGATGACCGACGACCCTGGGTGACAAAAAGCTCCAACAGATTCTAAACAGGAAGACCGTTGGAAAAGTAGCTTAATCACAGTATGCGCTTGGCCGCTAGGTCGATGCAACTGACCAAACAGTGAAAAATTAACTGTGTAATATGAACGCAGAGGCAGACAATGACGCCATAACTCGCAGTGATCATTTAGGAGCGGGTGAATATCGATGTGATACCCTAGTCAGCAAATCGGTTCAACTTCTCCCAGCTGCGTCTAATTGAGAATTTCTGTACTATGATACGTAAACAATCGTTAAACAATTTTGTCGTGAAAACTGCAGAGGAATTGATAAAAAAGAAGGTAGAACTTAAACACCTCCCCGCGTGTTTTCGTTTGCCATGGCGATGTTTCCGTTTAACTGCCGGACGGCAGCTCTCATAGGCGTACGTTTTTTTTTAACAAATTTGAATAATAAACTTTCATGGGAAGTTTAAGAAAAACAATTATCTGTCTTAGTTTTTTTTCCAAAGCCATCTTATTTAAGTCCGTTTTATTAGGGTTTACCAAGTCACTTTGCAATGTGTGCTACACATATGATGTGCTATTCAACCCACTTTTTCTTCAATGCTACAGCGGAGTAAAGGTAATCTTTTATGTTATGCAAAACAATACGATTGTTTCAACAAAAATAAAAAGCACTTACAATTTGCAGGTATAATAAACATCGCGGACAATTCCAGCTAGGAACCCCAATAGGTACGTTCGGCACGGCATATCTTTATTCGCGAAACTTTCCCCTTCCACCAGAAACAAGTCCAAAAAAGATTCGCCAATATTTTTGCGTTTACACACCACGAATCTTACCAGAATACAACGATCGTTGAAAGAAATGCAAAATATACAACCGTTAGAACATAGAAAACTTGGAAGCAATCGAAAACTAATGTTTAAACACGAAAAACACGATATTTTTCTCGTCCTGTCAAAAGATTGCAGGCAAATATTTTTGTTATCCATCCAGCGATAGATAGCTTGCATTACCTGAAAAAGATTCACCACAGGCTGCTAGACTTCCCCTACCTCAGTGAGAAAGTGTGTTTGACAGATATTTTCTGGCAGAATATGCCGTGTCTGAACGCGGCTAATGAAAAAGCTTCTTAAATGCGATGAAAATGCGTGCGGTGGAATAGAACATTAGCCGGCATCGCGAATAAATGAACACATTTTAACAGTCGTTTAAAGTTCATTTTGGTTTGACCGAATTCATTTGTTGTTCATTCCTGCTAAAATAAACGATCGTCAAAACAGTTAACGACTGCTCAAAATGGCATATAGGCCAACACGGGGGAAAAATTCGAGCAGTACAATTAAACGACTGTTAATTTGTATCGGATACGCTCTTGACATTCGTTTGTTTAACGACCGCATAGGACCAGTCGTTAAAATTAACAAATGAACGTAATGCGTTCGCGATGCCAAATTTTAGCAATTTTTAACGACTCTGGTTAATTTTTAACGACTGTTAATTTTAAACTATTTCTTTCGCGATGCCAGCTATTATTTCGAGCCAATTGAAGTTGCACATCAGAATATTCATGGAATGAATTGAGCAGCACACATCGCAAAGCGACTTGATAAACCCAGTAAAGCAAACATTAGCCGACATCGCGAAAGAAAGAGTTTAAAATTAAGAGTCGTTAAAAATTAAGCACAGTCGTTAAAAATTAACCAGAGTCGTTAAAAATTGCTAAAATTTGGCATCGCGATCGCATTACGTTCATTTGTTAATTTTAACGACTGGTCATATGCCACTGTTAAACAAATGACTGTCAAGAGCATATGCGATGCATATTAACAGTCGTTTAGTTATAATGCTCAATTTTTTCCCCGTGTTTGCCTATATGCGATATCGAGCAGTCGTTAACTGTTTTGACGTTTTATTTTAACAGGAAGAACAACAAATTAACTCGGTTAAACCAAAATGAACTTTAAACGACTGTTAAAATGTGTTCATTTATTCGCGATATCAGCTATGATTCGGCATCACGAATAAATGAACACATTTCAAAGGTCGTTTGAAGTTCATTTTGGTTATACTGAGTTCATTTGTTGTTCATTTCTGTTTAAATAAACGATCGTCAAAAGAGTTAACGACAGCTCGATATAGCATATAGGCAAACAAACTCAAAAAATCGAGAAGTAATATTAAACGACGTTTCCCAACCCAAGAGACACTTGCTTGAAATTATTTTCCCATATCTGCTCGATTTGTATATAATACGCTTGAAATTGTGGATTTGTGTGTGATTAAGTGTGTTGAAAGCGCCAAGATTTTGTAAATTAGACGTTCTTCTATCGATGGACGATGCCGTCGAGCTCATTTTTCATTCATAGCTATGATTTTTTGATGAAAAACAAAAGTTAATTTTGCGTGACGTTATTCTATAAAAATGGGCATAATTTAAGTTTAAAATGGCTACATGATCAACAATAACGATAGGAAACATCAATTCCAACATTTTAACAATTCTTAGTAATGTAGCTCTCGAAATGATCACGATTTCTTATCGGGAACAAAAATGAAATTGCTCGTTATGCAAGATTTAACTGGTCAAGACGGGTATTTGTAGAACATTTAGATTTGCTAGTTATGAGCATCTACATTGAAAAATTCGTTACAAGGGGTTCGATTGAAAATGCTGTTTTAAATATTGCTTAATGTGCCACAGTAGCATCTTCAATGGCTCCTTCCTCTTCAAGCTTTGACAAAAACTTCATCATACGAGTTTGCGGATCCATTTGACGGGCTAAATCAATCAAATCTAATAGTTTTTTGATTCCGACAAAAATTCGACGTCCTTTTAAACGTTTGTAAATAGCAGCCAGTTCATTGCGACCGAACACGTCTGGTTCCTGCTCGAGTACTGCAATTAAATGATCCGCAGTAGAAAGGTTCGGTACATGTAGTACTGCAGTAAATGCCGAAAGCATTTCCATATCCTCTAACACTTGCCTAGAAATATTATATGAAAGATAGAATGAGTAAATATGACTAACATTTTCATAATTCAAATGCTTACCTTCGGCTAGTCGTACACAAAATGAGAAGTTTTTTCCCTTTTGGAGGAGACTTTTTCAGTAATACCAATAATGCTTGAAGCGTTAGATTAGAGTATCGAGGACCAATTGGTCCATAATCTAACAGTCTCTCGATATTATCCACTAGGATACAGCTGAATGTGGAGCGATAAGCGTCGTCGAAGTACTAATATTAAGGATAGATTTTAATATTGATGATTTTTTTTTGTTTGATCGTAAATATACAGGTAGTTCCCAAGATACGCAGTCTCTGTTATACGCGGATTCTGAGATACGCGATATTTGACAGTTTATTAAGCAAAGGATGTCAATAGAAAAATAATTTCTCTTACTGTCAAATGTTAAAATTCATTGAAAAAGGTACAAAGTGTAATCTTTATTCAAAATCATATCGAAAAATTAATGAAGTAGCTAAAACCACCCGTTACAAGCAAAATTTTAAGGAAATTTGCTATATTTTGACTGATGTGTTATTCGACGTGAATTGGAAATTCAAAACACGTGCTTTTTTCTCGGTCCCGATTTATAGCGTATCTCAGGGACAACCTGTATAAGTATACAGGGGTTCCAAGCTTGTTTCGTTATTCCCGAAAATTATTGGCTGTTTCCCATACTTGTTGGAGTGTTCCCATGATGTTTTGGGCGTTTCCCAGAATATTGTGGTTAAATTGTATTGATGTCTAATCGAACGATACCAATAAATCATTGGAACAAACCAAAACTGTATGGAAAACGATGAAAAATCGTGAAAAGAGCTCCAAAAATTAATGGGACCAACCAATCAATCATGGGTAACCCTGTATTTAGAATTCGTTACTTACCTTACGTATTTGCAGACATTTAGCACCCTCGCTAAAACCAACCATCTCATCAGGACTGCATACTTTTACGAACGGAAAATCAGAAAGTTTCGCTAGTTTAGCAGCCAGCGCAGTTTTTCCCGCATTTGGGGGGCCTTCTAAAAGCACTGAAACTAATCCAGAACCTTCTGTTCCTCGAGCTTGTTCTGTGTAAAGAGCACCATCTTCAAGAATATGAGCCACTGGTAGGCCCCAATTGATAATGCCCCTTGTTAAATAGTTTTCTAGGGCTTCTGCTGCTGTGCCAAAAGCCTAAAATAATGCAATATTAAATAATGATGAAATTTAATTATTATATATTGAACACGCATTAAATGGAACATTTACAATTCTTTTAAAAAGTTGCGAAATTGAACCCTACACAGTTTAGCCCGAGCAGTGCTGGAGGTAGGTGAGCGCGCATTTATAGTTTTGTCCGAGCTATGCTCGGGCCGTTCTTATCTCCTTTATTTTACCTCCATCGCTTTGCTTACTACGGTATATAGGCTAGCAATGTTCGTACGTATGAGTTATTTTCGCATATGAGTATTCGATATAAAGAATAAATAAACTACATATAGCCTGTATCGCGAACAAATGAATACATTTTTACAGTCGTTTAAAGATCATCTTAGTTTAACCGAGTTCATTTGTTGTTTATTCTTGTTAAAATAAACGATCGTCAAGACAGTTAACAACTGCTCGATATCGCATATAGGCAATTATAGGGAACGAATTCAAGCAGTACAATTAAACGAGTGTTAATTTGTATTGTATACGCTCTTGACGATCGTTTGTTTAATGACGGCATAGGACCTCGTTAAATAAACTCGATGCGTTAGCGATGTCAAATAAACGTGGTTAAACCAAAATGAACTATAAACGACTGTTAACATGTGTTCATTAATTCGCGATGCCGGCTATAGTTTAAGAACGATTCGGGAAAGTTTTCCACGGTCTTGAAATAAAATGTGAAAGCTGGTCGTTATAAATAACGATGGTTAAAAGCGTATGGGATATATATTGAAAGTCTTTGATTGTACTGTTCATATTTTTTTCCCTGGCTTTACCTATATCTGATACCTATTTTAACGATCGTTAATTTTAACACTATTTAGCGTTTATTTAGCACTATCAAATATAATAGCCAGTTATGTTTCCTGGGGTGGCAGGAATAATTGAATTTAAATATTAATATCTGGTAACAGATAGGGCGTATTATTTTGAAATTTTGCCAAAAGATCACCAAATGTTAAATAACTTTGTCATGTGTGAGATTTGGGCAATTTTTGTGTTTTTCTATTATACAGAATAATTCATTGATACCCATAAATGGTCAACATATATGAATAATGTAAAATATTAATGCAAAATAATCTTAATGCGAGAATATTGATGCAAAATAACAATTCCTGCGATGAATATAAATAGTGCAGCCATATGTATTTTTGTTTTAACTAGTTAATTTGTCCCGGTTGCAGGGTTTCGCAACAAAACCTCAGACTTATTTATTGACTGCATAGAGCATTTAAAGATTTTCATGCAAACATGTAGATAAGCAATCCTGATATCTTTTGATGTCTTCTAAAAAATACTCTTTATGATCGTGTTGCTATCTTGATACAGATTTCAATCAAATTCTTATCCAGGATAATAGCCCATATTTTTCCATATTTTTGTCTTATTTACAATAAGTGGTACATATTACTTTTTCAATTAGATTAGCAATCGTGATCCACTTTTATCCTCAGTTTATTTGACTATCGGCTAGACTCGTGGTCTACTCGTACGACTTAACAACATGCCCATCATGAGTTCAAGTCCCTATAGCACCATCTGCCCATACGTATGACTGACTATTATCCTACTATGGGTTATCAAAAAGTTATTGAAAACCAAGCCCCTCTGTGGTACAGGTAGGTCTTGACCAACTACGGTTGTTGTGGCAAAGAAGAAGTTTGACTATTCCATTATCATTGGCCATTTTTACAACCGCATACGAAATACTAAAATTTAAATTAATCGTTCTGAACTTATGGAGTAGCTACTATTTAACATCGCTCGAGATACATAGCTACACAGATATAAAATTTATGGTCGTGCGATAGAACATACCGACCACATTAAGGACCTAGGAGTCATACTCGATACAAAGTTGACATTTGAACGGTATACAAATGAAATGATTTCCTGGTGTAATCATCTGCTGGGGTCTAGTCCGTATGACAAAAGAATTTAAAGACCCAGTTTGCATCAAGTCGCTATACTGCAGTATTGTTCGTCCTGTAATGGAATATGCGTCGATGGTTTCGAAGCCAGCAACCCTACGACAAGTTGAGAAACTTGAATCTGTCCAGCAAAGACACTCGCGCTTCGCGATCCGTCTTCTCCCTTGGTCGCCAGACAGCCAGCTCCCGCCATGTAATTTGAGGCTCTTGCTTCTCGGTCTCCAACCAATCTCCGTTTTTCACCGCATAGCGCAACAACAATTCGTGGCTGCCCTGCTAACGAACAACATCGACTGCCCATCCCTACTCGGGCACTTGTATGCGCCCACCACCTCTCTGCGTTCTAGGTCATTGCTCACTCGACGACGAACTGTATACGGCCACAATGATCCACTTAGTTCGATGAGTAGGGCATTTAATGAAATGAATCATTTATTCGATTTTTTCAACACTTTCCTATATTTCAAAAATAGCTTAAAACATGGGTTTTAACGGTGAACACATCTCTATGTGATTGATGTCCTACCTTACATTAGATTAGAAACTAAGATCATTCTCCGGGATCATTGTTATCCATTTAATGTAACGAATAAATAAAAAATAATAAAAAATAATTTAATGTCATGACATGTTCATATGACATATGGGTCTGAATTAGTGATGGGAATAGTTCCGAAAATTGAGAAACGAAACGAACCTGCCAATCTGAAGAAAAAAGAACGGAATGCGGAACGCAGGTTCAAGATAACCTGTCATGTTTACGCATTTTTCAGTTGCTCACTGTATTAACTTGATATCTTGAAAGTATTCATTTAACATTGTGTAACATCTTTTATGTGCAATAATCACACAGTTTCAATTGAAGCAAAGCTAAATAACAGTTTATTGAATATGTAAAACTATTCCTCTTAAAAGAAAAACGCTTAACTTAAGTATACCGCTGTACAGTGCATTTTATATTAACAGGTCGAGATATGTTGTTGTTTATGTTTTTAACTAATATTGATCATTTTTCTCTTTTTATTTTTCTAATTAATGATTTAAATTGGAATTGTTTTGCAACGCACACTACACTTATTGAATTAATATTTCTCAATAGAAGCAGCTAGCATCAAATCATCGGTATATAACAAATTTACGGTGCACTAACGGGGTTTCCATTTGTCTAGTAGTGCACTTTAAGATTTCAGGAAAACATTCAAGTGAGTTTTTTTGAATGCGCAACGGAACAGCTTAGCACCAAACACATAGCAATTCATTGATTATCACAATCCAGTCAAAATAACTCACCAATGCTAATAATATCCATATGGCAAATAAGAAGCAATTCATTGATTGCATTTACCGCTAGCGCTGGATTGTCTCTTTAAATTTTGGCGATTAGCTTCTCACTTCATCACAAATCTCTATCCTTTTCTGGCTTCAAAGCGCTGGTGTTGTACCGTTATCTCTGAGAGAATATGGCGTGCGCTGTTATCAGTCACATAGACAGAATGTGTATGTGTATCCATACAGAACAGCAAACGAAAAGAGAACGACGTTCTATACCGGATCGAAAAAAACGCTGAGACATTCATTTGTACCTAGTTTTGCAGCTCCGATGGATTCACAAAATTCACAAACTTTTCAAGCGAGTACAAAATTGTCTTACTTTTTATTTAAACGTTTTGAAGCACACAACAAAACACTACTACGCATGATCAAATGGATCACTGCGAATAATTTGATAATTGTTGATCAACTTTCAACACGTCGGTAGAAGAAAACAATTATTTCTTGCAATTTTAAAACCTCAATGTTTCAATACTCTACCATTGCTGGAAGAAAGGAAACGCCGCAAAGAAATAAAAATCATCCAAGCAACCATAGTCGGTTACCAACACCGTTCTATAATGAGTAACTTTTTCCTATATGAAGATTCTATAGTGAGCAATCGTCACTTATGAGCGTAACGTGAGTATAACATGTGAGCATCACCTTTTACTTCGTTTTGCACAGGGAGATTCAATAACACTTCCCTAAATGAATGAATACTTAAATGTTTATTGGTATTTTTCTTTTAAGTTCATGAATACATTTGCATTGCGAGATTTAGCGTTACGCTCACTTTTCTCCGCTGTGGAGGTTTTTGCCAGGAGGCAGTTTGATTTTGATTTTTAAAGAGTATTAGGCTTAGAGCCCTTTGATTACGTCAAATTAAACTGAACAAAAATTAAAATAACTTATATACTTTACACTATTACTATAGAGGAGCAAGAAAAAAAGAATGAATTCTAAAAAAAAGGAAAAGGAAAAAAGTGCTAATAATTATACAAAAAGTGCACTTCGAAGGGAAGAAAATAATGTTAAGCATTTTACTTAAAAGCGTTCTGTTATTATATAACCAATGACATCAATTGGATGTATACTGGTTATATTATACAGTTATTCTGGTCCAGTCCAGGGAACTGGTCCAGTAAGGGGTATCTGCAATGAGTCGTAAAAACGGTTTGACCCTACTTGAACCCTGCTGTTGGTAGGAGCGCTACTTTTCCAAACCGGAACACACCTCCTTGGGGATAGTTGATAGCCACTAAACATGTAAACCAAAAGTGCTTGGCCCAGGGAAACATATACAAAAATGGTCAGGGAAATAACTTTGTCATGTATACGGTTTTGGCTATTTTTTGTTATATTCATTTTTGTATAATGACTCATTTATACCCATTAATAGTTAAAATGAGAGAATATAAACGCAAAATAACAATTCCTTCGATTAATATTGTGTAGTTACATCGATCTTAGTTATAATGTGAGTTTTCAAAACATCTCCTATACAGCACATATTATTTATAATATTATCTAAATGACAACATACATTGTTTACATGATCGCTTTTCAATGAAACATCTTGTTGGGAACAAATCTATACTTAACATTTAACTGTTGTTTTGCCGATATAATGATCAAAACAAAGCAAAACAATGAAAATACGACAATAGCAAGCAAAATTGTATTAAAAATCATTAATTTCGTCATTTTTTAGTTTGTTTATATTCAGTAATACTTCCCTGGTGGCCATGGCTATCATATATGATAACCATCAAAAATGTAAATAAAAAGTGCTTGGCCCCCAGGGAAACATAAACAAAACTGGTCTGACAAGTGTTAACAGGAATAAACAACAAATGAATTCGGCTAAACCATTGATATTCAACCTTTTTCCAGCTTTTTTCATACGTAGGGGGTGCATGTAGGATTTCATTCGCCACTCACAAGTTCATGGGTGGGGGAAGAGCGAGGCAACCCATGGTATTAGGCGAAATTTTGATTAAAAATCCTTCTCTCCCTCCACCAAATTTAAAATTCCCCCTAGGAAAGAGGGGGCGGGGGGATTCTCCACAGGTTGAAAACCGCTGCGCTATACCAAAACGATCATTAAATGATAATTAAAATTTGTTCATTGCTTCGCGATGCCGGTTCCCAAGCGAGTCAACACGCTCGAAAGTAGTAAGGAAAGTAGAAATGAAGTAGCCTTCGGCCGCGGGGCCACGGGGCTTTCTCAAGCTGAGAAAACATTCTCAAGCACTCATTTAAGTTTCTCAAGCACTCAAAACTTGTTCTCAGACTCAAGCCCGTGGCCGTCGTCAGTTTTTTCTCACCCTGAGAGACTGATATAGACACTCAAGCTTTATTCAGAGCTTTAAATAGAAAAACAGTTTTTAATCGCATATTTTTTTAACGTTTTCAATTATAAACATCGAATACATTTTCCAAAGTGATTTCCGATAAACAAATAGCACAATTCTCCATATTTCAGTTAGCCGATCGCTGCATCGTCAACTTTCTCAAAGATTCTCAAAGATTCTCAAAACCGATTTTGTTCCGATTCGACAAACGCTGAGAACGAGGTTTTCTCAAAAGCACTCATGAGTGCTTGAGAAAATGAGCGTTGAGAATCCCCATGGCCCCGCGGCCTTCCGATTCAACAAACGCTGAGAACGAGGATTTCTCAAAAGCACTCATGAGTGCTTGAGAAAATGAGTGTTCTCATTCCGTTCTACTTTTGTTGCTTAAAATCAGAAGAATTTAGAAACATGTGGGTTCCAGGAAAGAGCAAAAAATGAGTTCTCGCGTGTACACTAGTGATGTGCTGTATGGAGGGCACTCACGACTCCGATCCGACTCCGACTATTGTTAGTTCGATTCCGACTCCGGCAAAATGGAACCACTAGATCCGCCCAGAGTCGGAGTCGTTCGGAGTCGTTCGGAGTCGACCGGAGTCGTCCGGAGTCGACGACTCCGAACGACTCCGAACGACTCCGAACGACTCCGAACGACTCCGAACGACTCCGACTCCGAACGACTCCAAACGACTCCGGACGACTCCAAACGACTCCGAACGACTCCGAACGACTCCGGACGACTCCGACTCCGGGCGACTCCGGACGACTCCGGACGACTCCGAACGACTCCGGGCGACTCCGAACGACTCCGAACGACTCCGAACGACTCCGACTCCGGGCGACTCCGGACGACTCCGGACGACTCCGGACGACTCCGAACGACTCCGGACGACTCCGAACGACTCCGAACGACTCCGGATGACTCCGACTCCGGACGACTCCGGGCGACTCCGGGCGACTCCGCACGATTCCGAACGACTCCGGATATTGCAGCGCGGACCTACCCTCCGGAGTCGATTCCGAATTTATCGGAGTCGGATCGGAGTCGACTCCGGATTTTTGCCAACTTTACCCATCACTAGTGTAAACCACAAACACGCACGCAACCGACTCACACTCACGCTTACCTTCTTGTTCTACGCCCCTCCCCCTTCTCATTCGCCCCACAGATCTATTTTTAGAACATCACTCACTTCCATCGACGGCGGTCGATGTGACGATGTGTGTCGTCGCGTGTATGTTGTCGATTTGATCAGAAAAACTTTTTTCTTCAGACCAAATCTCTGACTTGGAGCGTCGGCGTTCCGATTGAACCATCGCGACTTTGATCAGTGCGCGCGGTTAAAACGACCTTTTGTATCGTGTTGTATGTAGCGTGCGCGCCAAAATTGTAAGGCCGCGGGGCCACGGGGCTTTCTCAAGCTGAGAAAACATTCTCAAGCACTCATTTAAGTTTCTCAAGCACTCAAATCTTGTTCTCAGACGCGAGCCCGTGGCCGTCGTCAGTTTTTCTCACTTTGAGAAACTGATATTGCCACTCGGAGCTTTAAATAGAAAATATATTTTTGATTGCATTTTTTTTTTTCAATTATAAACATTGAATACATTTTCCACAGAGATTATCGAAAAACAAATAGAGTCAACACGCTCGAAAGTAGTAAGGAAAGTAGAAATGAAGTAGCCTTCGGCCGCGGGGCCACGGGGCTTTCTCAAGCTGAGAAAACATTCTGAAGCACTCATTTAAGTTTCTCAAGCACTCAAATCTTGTTCTCAGACGCGAGCCCGTGGCCGTCGTCAGTTTTTCTCACTTTGAGAAACTGATAAAGTCACTCATGCTTTATTTGGAGCTTTAAATAGAAAATATATTTTTGATCGCATTTTTTTTTTTATTTTTTTTTTTTAATTATACACATTGAATACATTTTCCAAAGTGATTACCGAAAAACAAATAGCACAATTGCTTATATTTCAGTTATCCGATCGCTGCATCGTCAACTTTCTCAAAGATTCTCAAAGATTCTCAAAACCGATTTTGTTCCGATTCGACAAACGCTGAGAACGAGGATTTCTCAAAAGCACTCATGAGTGCTTGATGAGCGCTGAGAATCCCCATGGCCCCGCGGCCTAAGAGTGCGCGGAGAGTGAATGTGGTTTTTTGGGGGTGGGGGAATGAGATACAGAGACAAATTTCGCTGCACATTAACAAATACATTCTCACTGCACGGGTTGAACTGCGAATACTCAGTTCTGAGAGAATATACTCGAGCGCTCGCACATGAGTGCAAGCAAGCGGGGTATAGAGGATAGAGCGAGACAAACGATTATTTTGCTCCAAGCTTTCTACTTTTGTCCCGTTGGGTTAATGATTATATTAATAATTACAATAATAAATTAATTAATAATTAATTAATAATTACAATAAATTACAATAATAATAATAATAATTACATGAAAACTAATAATAATAATAACATGAATAAAAGACAATAAAAATGTTGAAATAATAATAATGATGATAAAAAAATAGTAATGATAAACCACCAAGCATAACCATATGGACAATCTTTTTTCGATTTGCGGAAAATCCGAAGAAGATAGATAAAACAGTGTAGACATGAATTGTGAAAAATACTATTTCATATATTTCCATATATGTGTCCTAAATTTTAGGACAATTTTTTCATTACTTAAAGGGTTTCCCGCGATTTTTTTTGGTTGGTTCCATAATTTCTTAGTTGCTTCCCTTTTTTTGTGTGAGCCCTCGATTTTTTAATCATGAAAAAATTGTCCTAAAATTTAGGACAAAGTTTCCCAGAATTTTTGGTTCAATTGAATTGATGTCCAATCGGACGATACCAATAAATGATCTAAATCAATGGGACACGATAAATAAATCATGAGACGAGCCCAAAAAATTGTGGACACCGATTAATAAATCGTGCAAACCCTGTATTTAAAAAATAAATTTAGGGTCCTATCATAACTATAACATCATACACACACATATGGAAAGATTAGTAAAAATTGTTGTTATTTATTTTTTGGTTTATGAGTTTTATAACAATAATTGTAATGTATTCTTTAAATATCAAAAGCATTATTTTTTAAATTAATTAATGTTTTCAAAACACAAACCAAACTCTGCAAAAATAAATGCTATAAATGATTTGGAATTGACATCATAGCTTTATTAATTTAGTTGATAACGGTTCAAAACTGATGATTAAAAATAATTAATAATAATAATAAATGTCAGGAATTTATGAACCATAAGATGTAAATTATAAATACTTACAGGTTTGATATCGTTTTCAAAGGCATGTAAGAAATCTTCTCTAGTGACCATCAACTTTTCCATGGCCGCAGGATCCACTTCGACCTTCGAAGCTGCTTTTATTAGTCTATTCATTGCGGTTGATTGCGCTGCACGTACCAATCCTTCCAGTTCAGCACCGCTAAAATTTTTAGTCTTTTGACCAAGCTCGCGCAAGTCTACGTCAGGAGCTAACTTTTTAAACTCCTTCATGCGTCTAGTATGTATATTCAAAATTTGCACACGACCTTCTTCATTAGGAAGACTGATTTCCATTTGAACTTCTAGACGACCAGGTCTTAACAATGCTTCGTCTATCATATCTCTTCGATTGGTCATTCCAATTACCAAAATGTTGTTTAATTGCTCAACACCATCTATTTTTGCCAACAGTTGGTTGACAACCGTATCATGCACACCCGAATTTCCGCCGACAGTACCACGAGCTTTACAAATTGCATCTATTTCATCGAAAATTATTATGTGTAAACCACTTGCTGGTCCAAGCTGAAAAGTAGTTTTAAATTAATAAGATTTTAGAAATAATCCGTTCTTAATGCATAAATACAATTAGAAGCATTCGTGATTAGAATAATGTTTAACGGAATAAGTTTATTGCATTTTTCTTATTAAATATCTACTTACTCTTTTTTCTTCCTCTTCGGCATCAGCGAATAGTCGACGCACATTAGCTTCTGATTCACCGACATATTTATCTAAAATCTGCGGACCATTTACTATCTTTGGTTCTCGAGCATTTAACATTGTTCCAATTTGTCGCGCCATAAGTGTTTTACCAGTACCAGGAGGTCCATATAGAAGAATGCCCTTTACGTGTTTACATCCCAGTTGTTCAACCACCTCTGGTGGGAAAACACGCGAAGCAAAAGCACGTCGAAATATCGCATTAAATTCACGATCCAATCCACCAATGCCCATTCTTCCAAAATCCCAATCAGGATTAATGATAGACTGTCTCACAGCCGTTACCCGACCTTTAGAACGTCCAACAAGATTTAACCCAGAGCTTTCAGCTTTTTCAAACGTCACAACAGTGTTTGCAAGCAATCGACCAAAATTTACTCGTTTAGGTTCTACCGGACCGTTACCAGATCCACTGGATGATGCACCACCAGCCATGGCTGCGGCATCAATTACCTCAAGAGTTTTCACTGCTAGGCATAGCAATTTTTTATCTTGAAAACTGAAAACCAATGGCTGTCCAACCGTAACAGCTAATCCTGCAAACTGAAGCAAAAAGTCTCTTGCCATTTGATCACTATCGTATGGCTCATGTGTTACACTGAAAATTTTGAGAGAAAAAAAAAACAATGAAGAGCTGGACTTGTAAGATTAAAAATCTAGAGTAAACATGCTAATACTTACGTTTTTTTCTGTAGAAAATCTACCTCAAGAGCAATACTGCAGAGAACTTCAGATGATCGTTCGAAATGATATGGTTTGACGCTAATGTCTTGATTGATTGAAAGTGTCGCCCACTTCCGTTGAAGTAATGAAAACCCTATGGTTCCAGGATTAATTTCACCAGAAACCGTACGTTCGATGTAAAAAATGAAATGCTGACCAGGTGCTGTAGATAGATCAATATATCTGTAAAAAATATAATTTTATCGGTATTATATTAAATTATCGCTATTATAGAAGGTCGTTAGAGACTTCACAAGTTTTGTTAACCCGATAACGTAAATCTGATTTAAAGTACCATGAATTATTTAATATGAAAATATTACCTGTAGGAGTATTGTTGAAAAATATTGGAAAAGTGTTTTGATACTAATATTTCATCAAGGCATGATCTACCAACTACTATCACTTATACCAGCACATTTATGATCCTGGAAACAACAAGTCTCCCGCATAACGAGTAAGGCGCTGGTACGGATTAAACTCGTTGTATGATATTGCATTTTATTATGGGGACTTAGTCTATCACAGCACCAGTTTCTCAAATCTTTTCTCAAGTGTAACTGTTTTATAGTTTTACTCCTTGGACATTTTTTATTCCCTCAATTTTTATTGTAATAAATGATAATTATTAATTTCTGATTGTAATTACATGCAATAAGTGTGGTTGAAATTAACTACATCAATAAAAAAAACCGCAAAATAGAACACATTCCGTCACTCTCATCTGACAGAAAGCTGTTTAACAAAAACTGGTCCCCGTTTGAATAAATAGCCGGCATCGCGAGATAAAAAGTTAAAAATTAACAGCCGTTAAAAATTAACCAGAGTCGTTAAAAATTGATAGAATTGGGCATCGCAAACGCATGGAGTTTATTTGTTAATTTTAACACATTTTTAATCCCTCAATTTTTATTGTAATAAATGATAATTATTAATTTCCGATTGTAATTACACGAAATGAGTGTGTTTGAAATTAACTACATCAATAGAAAACCGCTAATGTATCCAATTTGTGGAAGGGCAATGGAGGAGCCGATATAATGACGAGCTATACGAGATGTACGGCGACCTCACTGTCGTACAGCGTATTAAGCTCGCCAGGCTCCGGTTTGCTGGACATGTACGCATGGAAACGGACGACCCAGCCCGTAAAGTCTTTTTAGGCCGTCCACAAGGACATAGGAGGCGTGGTAGGCCCAAATTGAGGTGGCAAGATGGCGTGGAGGCGGCCGCCATTAAGGCCGGGATAACGGACTGGCAGACGAAGGCGCGAGACCGTGAGCGGTTTCGGACACTCCTGAGGCAGGCCAAGACCGCAAAGCGGTTGTAGCGCCGGATAAGTAAGTAAGTAATAGAAAACCGCAAAATAGAACACATTCCGTTACTCTGATCTGACACAAAACTGTTTGACAAAAACTGATCCCCATTTGAATTAATGTCCCCGTAATGCAAATGTATGTCAACATGCTTCGTTCAGTTTAAAGTGTCAAACAAGAGAAAAATAGTTATGCTAAACACGCATCATAAAATTAAATCTGCGTTTTGAACACTTTTTCTCAAATGATTGAGTCACATAATTGGCCTTATAGTGTGCCCCTTAGTGTTTGAATCATAGCGCATGTGAAGTTAGTGTTCCGATTGTGTGCGACATGATAAGTTACGAAAACCGAGCAGTGTCTAGGTCGATCATGTGTTAGAGCGTGTAGTGTATTTGTATTCGTCAATTAAGTATACAGGTAAGCATAACCTTTACTCTTGCATACCGTTCTGTTTGGCACTCTCCCACGATGGAAATGTATCCTAACTCTGATTCCGACATGGAAGAGAAAGAAACTAAAATAGAGAAAGCCTGGATGTCCGCATAAGGATCCCCAAGCAGCAAAAAACATAGTGAGTGATAGTGTAGGGAGCTTCTGATTAAATTCGTAAATTCGCTCCGACTCTTACATTCTTAATGCGAATCCGACCCCGAAAAAATTATGTTTCGAATCCAGCTTCTTCCAATCTAGACCCAGATTGCTCTGACTGAAATGGGATCACTCAGTTGGAGTCCAAATGGCTTCGATTGAATCCATTTTACTAGTACGATTAAATAGGGTAAATGTACCTATAGTGGTGGTAGTACCAATAGTGGTGGTATTGCACTAAAATGCGGTTCATACGGCAAATTAAAAGTTATTAAGTTATTTACGTTAGTGTGAAATGTTCTTTAGCCTTTTACAAAGGGTTTACAAGTTAAATGGGGTCATTCCGTTACTTAGTGACCGAAAAATCCATTATTTTGTGACATGTGTCAACATTTTTCCAAAATCCTTAGGATTTCATAACGAAACTCATATTTCTGTTAATGTTCTAAACGACCACATAACCACGCAATTACTAGTTTTTCAACATAACTGTTATGAAATATTATTGTTTTACCAAAATTATTTGCCTTTTGACCATATTTATGCATTTTTAAGTGTTTTTTACCATAGTGCCATTATAGGTACACAAAACAGGCATGTTCCTATAGTGGTTATAGTTATAAAATCAATAAAAACGGGTCGTTTTAGATTTTTTCGAGGATATTTTCGACATGTCGTACTGTTTTCACTAAAATAAGCAACAGAAATGAGTTTTATGTAGGAAATTTACCAAAAACAGGCCAAAATTCGCTTATCTGCCTGAATGAAAAATTGACTTCAAATCAAGCACACTCTTCCGGGTTTAGGTTGACGACAGGTGTGATGCAGTACTTTAGTCAATAGTTTCATCGATCAAATTTATACATTTTTTTTACGATCAAATTACGGAAGAAACCAATATTATGGCAGTAATCCTTGCTATTCACACGAAAACAGCTTCTAAACTAAGTTTCATTGATATTATACACCGTTTTTGATGCATCTTTGTTTACCACCACTATAAGAACACAATAAGACGACTATAGGAACCATACCACCATTATAGGTACAACGAAGCAGCCACAAAAAATTGTATTTTTTCGTAGATTTGATGTATTTCAAGGTGAAAATGGTTGTGATTGCGAAGATAACACATATTACAATTGATATGTGTTAAAATATTCAGAAAATGTCCTTCCTGACACTTTAAATCCATTAAAACATATCGATACCACTACAAATTGCACCACTATTGGTACATTTACCCTACCGTGTTTAATTTGTGTAGCAAAATACTTACATTACCAAAGAAAGCTTGCAAGCAACCCTAGCCCGTAGCTTTAATTTTTGTCTTCATAGCTACACACATCCATCTATCAAAATACTTCTTTCAACCCTCAATTGTCCAAATGCTGATTAAAAAACAGTAGAACTCGTTCCTTTGATATCTTCAACTTTGAACCGTTGAAGCAGCGCGAAGCGCAAAGCGGCTTTTAGACTTGTAGCAACAGAATATCAACCGAAGGTTACATATTACTGTAGCATATCTGCTATACAGAACTTATTATAATACACAATATCAACTATAGACACATTGTAAACCCAAATCACACCATTGCAACACATTCACTATAACACACTCAGCAAATCAGATCATACCATAGGAACGCAACCAGAAGAATTCAGACCATACCGTTCATATAAAAACAATTGTGACACACTTAACAGAACCAACCGAAACGTACAACATAAGCAGGAACAGTTTATGCATTATAACCCAAAGCAGGAACAGTATAAGCATTAAACCCAAAACAGGAACTTAGTGACAAGAACCATCGTTCTTGTCAACAAAAGACAAACGTAACTAGCTGAGTGAAAACAAAAACTTTCCAGCATACAATCCGGAAACAAATGTGAGAAACCCTTAACTTCTTTTGAGTATAAATAAAACCAACTCCGATCATGGCAGGTCAGATTCGTTCGGACTGTCAGGATAGGACTATGCCCATCCTACATCTATCGACTTCTCATTTAAAGAGTTTTGTTTTGTTTCCCTGCCCAAGGTAAGGCTTCTAAACTCCAACTAAAGTAAGGAAAACCTCCTAATGGTTTCAATGATTGCCTGGACGATCAAGTGTCGAAAGTCCGCTTCGAAACAGTATCCACCTCAGTTCTGCTTAATTCAGCAAACGATGACCTTCCTTAACAATGTTTGAAGGCCACCCTGGCCAACGCGAGTTCAAAGTTACTACATGGCAACCGTGTCAAAATCGAACATACCGTGACTATCTCAAAACATACCACATTACGATCCATGATCAAAAGCAACAGTCAGTTAATGGAGATGAAAAGAAATATTAATATTGATTCCATATGTTTGTCTTTCAAATTGGATTTTTAGCTTATTTTCACAAATTTCATGTGAGAACATGTTTGTTCTCATTGTTGCAAATTGTTGTGTTCTCATGTATGCAACTCATTGCGAGCGCCTACACGCGTAGTCCAAAACAGCCGAAGTCATACAAAATCATGAAAAAGTCTGCGCCCTTTTGTTCCGGCATCCTCGTGAAGTTTACCGAGTCGAACCGAATAGTTGTGTTCGATAAACATGTGTGCGTATCAGGTAGCAGCATTTGTAGTGCTTACCTGCCGTATGCCGCTGTGATACCGAGCGAGACGCATAGACAACGCGTCTAGAGGACATGTGTAGCCGTGAGGATTTTTTTCTGTGTCTCTTTTGCCTTGTCCTTGCCTTTAGATCCTGATGAGTGAAGCATGCACACCTTTCGGGTATGTTCGGGGTATAAGCTCTGTCCCTCTCATGTTAATGGTGAAGATAGAATCGTATGCCATCGGTTCTGCATTCGAGCGTGGGCAGGCCCGTGGACGCCGTCTGTTCGCACGCATTGGGACAATCCGCAAAAACGGCTTCAAATGGATTTTGAAAAATTCTCATTTCAGAAGCTTTACATTTTACTTTAGCAAACCTTTCATGAATATGGTTTTGTAGTTAAAATAAAAGATCACAAGCATAGTCAACTGAAAACTCTGCTTGCAAGAAGAAACCTTCTTGCTACTTCTGACACTCCGGAAAATGCATTTTTTTTTTTATTTGTTGTTGTTCTAAATTTGTAGCAGAAATAAGATTGTCTTGCTTTTGCAGTTTTAGACTCAATCTATATGTATAAAAATCTCGTGTCACGGTGTTTGTTGCGAGCAAACTCCGAAACGGCTGGATCATTTTCAACGAAACTTTGCACACACCTTATGGTGGTATGAGAATAGGTTTTAAGACTTAAAAATCGTTCAGATGTTACACTAAATTTAATTTAAAAATGATTTTCTAACTCCCATACAAAGAGCCGGATTGTTGTTGTGTTGTATACGGCACTTTGACACTTGATGTGAGGAGCCTGGCGGTTTACACTTGATCATCGAATTCTGAGGGGATACGGGCACGATACAACTATCCCAAGTAACATATCAATAATAAAATATTTAATATTTTTTTTTGGAATAGCTAAGTTTGTCGGGTCAGCTAGTATATTATAATTATTTGTAATGTCTGCTGCAAATGCCAATTGCCATATCCAGTTTTCATTACGTACACATATAAAAATAATTTCCGACCATGGTTAAATAAACTGCCTCCATTCGGTTAAATAACTCTTGCATGTTTTACCGATTTGTCATTTGCCATCGCCGATAATCAGTACCATTTAAAACTTAAATATCAGTTAAATAAATATTTTAACCGAAACTCGGCAACACAAAATGCCGATCACTTACGTAAACACTGCTGTCACCGAGATCATCTGTCAAAATAACCGGGATTTCGGCTTTACTATTTAAGTTAGCCGAGGGTCGGTTTTCTATCTGTCATTCACCATTTTGTTAATCTCGTGCTACAAACGAACACTTTTCAAAGTGATTTTGTGATGTGAATTTAAAAGTGTGAAAAATAAGTTAAAATGAGTCAAATAGCGTGAAAAAAACCGAGCAACAGTAGCGTGCGATTAGGCACGGGTATGGAGTGAGGTTGAGGCTAGGAAACTTTGTCAACGTACGTAGTCTGTGCTCATCCATACGTCGCTCAGGGCAGTTCAGTTGCCTGCGTCCACACGTGATGTCCAAAACAGCCAAAGTCATACAAAATCAAGAGAAAGTCTGCTCCTTACGAATAAAAAGTATTCTCTTTTTTTAAATTTTTTTTAAATAGCTTCAGTTTTGATGGTTGGGTTTGCGTTCCGGAATCCACTCGACCGTTACCGAGCCGAACCGCTCACCACTCAGTTTTGTATCTGACGCTCAGTGATTCTCTTGAGAACAAATGATGTAGGAAAGAGAGAACGAGAACGACATGTGCTACCGCCGATTATCGCAACGAAACAAAAGAGTGATAACAATCGCACGAAAAATTGTCCCTCTCATCGCTCTTTTGCGATGCGCTACATGTTCACTCGAAAATCTGTGACGTCAGGCCGGTGGTCAAAGTGTTAAAAATTTGTGCGTATCAGGTAGCAGCGGTTGTACTGCTTTCCGGAAAGCTAGCTTATGGTGCTCAAGGTGAAGATATAATCGTAAGCTATCTGCTCTACATTCGGGCATGGGCAAGCCCGTAGGCGTCGTGTGTACGCGGGCATTGGATCAACCTTTGCCGGACCGTTCAGATTTCCAGGTCTCATTTTCGGTCTTCTTCACGAGGTAAGTATTCTAACACTCGACCACGTAATGTCTAATCAGGGTTCACTCAGGCTTTTTCCCTCTGTCCACTTTACAGAACCGTGCCTGTACCAGTGCCCGCTCCATATCCGGCTCATCTTTCCTGTACCACATCCAGATGCTGTGCCCCGGTGGTTAAACCGGCGCCCGTTCCTATGCATCCCATCACAACCAAACTCTCACAAGGGTAGGGTGTCTTCCTGCCGCCCTACTACAATGGTGGTATCATGCTGCACAATTTTGTACACCAACCATCATGAGCACAAGCCGCTATGGCTATTTCTCTCAAAAAATAATATTCTTTCTTTATTTTACCTGTACCTCGTTACGAAAATAAAATCACTAAAATAAAAAAAACAAGATGGTTTTTATATTTTGCCGAAATCTCGGTTTGCTCTAACCGAAAATCTCGGTCAAACGTAAACGATGAAATAAAATTTCATTTGCATTTTTTTATTCGAGGCAACAGAAATTTAACTGAGATCTTTGCCGAGATCTTAGTATTGCAGATCTCGGCAAACCGAGATTCGGCAAACATTTTTAAGAGTGTGCGTCTTCTGTACGGTCAATAATTCCCTGTCCGAGTGATAGTACATTGCTGTTGATTGTTTGATTTTGAATGATTTTTAATTATTTTGAAAAGTGCTGGCCTCATAATCGATATGACAAATGCGGTTATCACAAAAATAATAAAGAAATCCTCAACTCATCATATCTACCTCCTAGCCCTCCACCCCACTCATTCGTGGCCAACTTCAATTTGGAACTATAGAATAGGCTCGCATCATCGAATTTACAAGGTTCTTCATCATTTTTGTTTGCGCTTCAAATGCCTTTTGATTTTTATTTATTGTCTAAAGGCCAAGAGACATTGTCCGTTTTCGCTAGTGTAATTTCAATTTTTTCAATAGCGCATCTGACGGCGGCTGATGGAAGCTTTTTTTTGGTCATCGAGGGAATGGTCGTGCCCAGCCCAGGGAACGAGGTCAAATATTAGGGCCGGGCTACATTGATCGTAATCGCAAGTGTAATTTCGATTTTCACTAGCGCATCTGGCGTCGGCTGACCGAAGCATTTTGCCAAACAATTTGGAGCCGCCCCAGAAAATACTTTATTTTTCCATGTTTTTTACTTTAACTGGACTGGAAAAGCTTTGTAATTGATAGATAAATATGTTGTGCAAGTATTTCAACAGTTTTTGCATCAAAAAACGATGAAAAAACTAATTAATTTTGAGATCCAACACGACCATTCCTCCGACGACCAAAAAAAGCTTTCACCAGCCGCCGCCAGATGCGCTAGTGAAAATCAAAATTACACTTGCCAGTACGATCAATGTAGCCCGGCCTTAACAAAGTTATGCTTATTCCTTGCACGTTCAGTTCGATGGCAGGCCCCAGGGACTGCCAGTGAACTTTCCAGTATACCGGTTTCACAATCAGCTTGCGTTCTAGATACCGGCGGAAAGGAAAGTTGATGAAAATCAGCGCCGGGATGAACGTGATAATGCGAATTAGGGTTCTGCGCGTGAGCTGGCGATTCCTTAGTCATTTTTACGTCTCAGCGTTTGAACTCATTGCGCTTTTTTGGTTTGATTTTTGAAAATGCAACTTCATCGCCGCAATGTTTGTTAACGGTTTTTTTAAGCGCCACAGCATTGTCCACACGACAGAAAGAGATAGCCCTATGGAGGGAAAAAGCACGGACGACGGCTGACAGCGATTGGCCGTCTGACGCACCAACACATCCAAACCTTCGACAGCGCGCTCATGGGTATGAGGTGGAGCCAGGGACGGGTAGCTCGAAGAGCTGATTGTTCAATTAGCCGTTGGAGAGAAAAGGAAGGCATGATTAAATTCTTCGAACGCCATGATTTCGCCTGTCGCATTGTACAGCGGGATTGATCGTACTCTCTGGTGTAATTTCGATTTTCACTAGCGCATCTGACGGCGGCTGACCGAAGCATTATGCTAAACAATTTGTAGCCGATTCAGAAAATATGTTATTTTTTCATGTTTTTTACTTAAACTGGACTGAAAAAGCTATGCAATTGATAGATAAATATGTTGTGCAAGTATTTCATTTTCCCATCAAAAAACGATGAAAAACCAACTTAAATTTGAGATCCGGCACGACCATTCCCTTGATGACCAAAAAAAGCTTCCTCCAGCCGCCGCCAGATGCGCTAGTGAAAATTGAAATTACACCAGAGAGTACGATCAATGTAGCCCGGCCTTTACAGGGTATCCCACGATTTATTGGACGGTTCCCATATTTTATTGGGCTCGTCTCACGATTTATTTATGGTATCCCATAGATTTTTGGTTCGTTTCTTTAATTTATTGGTATCGTCCGATTGGATATCAATACAATTGAACCAAAAAATTCTGGAAACCGACCAATATATCGTGGGACCACATTAAAAAAATATGGGTAGCAACCAAAAAATTATGGTCACCAACCAATTAATTGTAGAAACCCTGTAATGTAGCTGCGTTTCGTATTGTTCTAAACACTATTCCAAAGAAAATATCAACTTCAGGACTTGTTTTGGTGTATTTCAGTGAGTTGGAAAGTGTGCAATAATTGGGTTCAAAGAGTGCAATAAAACAATTCAGAGTTTTCGTAAGTGTGTAACGATTGGATTTTTGAAAAGGTTAAAAAATCAGTAATTCTTGACATTATTCATAATTATCGTGCCTCAAATGAAATATACATATTATTTTTTAAGCAATTATCATGCATAATAGACATACATAACAATAATATTGAAATTTTATCCATCTCAAACATATGAAATACATTCACTGTTCCCTTGAGTGTGCAACAATTGACAAATTACCGTATACCGGTTACATTAACCGGCATCGCGAATAAATGAACTCTTTTCAACAGTCGTTTAAAGATAATTTTGGTTTAACTGAATTCATTTGTTGCTCATTCCTGTTAAAATTAACGACCGGCAAAACTGTTAATGACTGCTCGATATCGCATATAGGCAAACACAACAATGGGATTTGTGTGATTCAATTGGTTGAACAATATTTCGTTTGGGGTGTAGCCTGTTGCTGTATGAACAGTCGCGTTGTACAATGAAATCGATATGGCGATGATATCTATCGTATTCATGTCTAAAAATTTGTGCTTTTTTGTGTTGTAGATTTCTATTATTGACGAATGCATTTTTTCAAACTGGCCGTTGCTTTCTGAGGATGATGCGTATGTCAGTGAAACGCCTAAACTGCTCAAGAAATTTTTTAATTGTACTGATCTGAACTTCGTTTCATGATCAGTGACTATTTGCATTGGAGTTCCAAAACTACCGAAATATTTTGTTAGTGCACTTTTAACATCTATCAAGTTTTTAGTTTCAATTGGTATCATTTGTGCGAATTTCGAAAACGCACTATTGAATGAAAACTTTTCGAGTTAATGGAAAAATATCCATGTGAACGCGTTCCATTGGCTTTTTGGTGATCGGTCTCGGCGAGATCTTGATATTATACGGCTTCCGCTCATATTTGTGTTCATTGAATACGATGCACGTGTTGACTGCTGATTTGATATGCTTTTATTTTGGGGAAGAAAAATGATCTCTTCATTTGGCTTTCGACTTCGTTTATGCCCCGGTGAGCCCTTTGGTGTTCCTTTGATATGAGCTGGTTTTGTTCTTCGATTGACGCCACATCTTTGACTTGTGAGTGTGTCATAATCATATAACCGCAGCAGTTAAAATGATTCTTGAACGAATTTTGTATTAATGGTGTGAGACATTTTCGAATTATCTTGGAAGTGGATGTACTAGAGTTCCTCTACAACAACTTGCTCTTCCAAAACTGCGTGGAGGACTAAACCTTCACATTCCAGCCATAAAAGTTCCAGCACTGCTATGTAACCGATATATAACACACAGAGACAGCCTTTGCGTAAGCTCCGAGATAATTAATAACGTAAATGAAGCAAATATCCCAAGCAGCTATCCATGCCTAAAAACTGTAAAAAAACATATGGTGGGTATACCAATTGGATTAGATACCATAATAACGACAAAAAGTCTGACAAAAAAGATAACAAAGTCTCTACCAAATCCCAAAGTATGTTTGGAGACACCAACAAGAAATTGGCGCAGGGTCTGGCATAACATAAGCAGTCGAAAGCTAAATTCCGAACAAAGATCATACCTATATCTACTGGTGAACAATAAAATAAAAAATTGTGCCGATCTTTTTCGTCATCACCGCATTACATCACCAACATGCCCACACTGCCCAATGGATGAAACAATCAAACATAAGTTCTCGGTGTGTCACCGATCAAAACCAGCATGGGCAGTTTTACAAAGACGTCTTAACGATATCAGTCCCAACAGACAACTATCTTACGAAGATCTACACGTCCCTGAGTTAAGTGGTTTAAGTGCAGCAACTTGTAGTGAAATACTTCGCATATTTTCAAACTATATTATCCACATCATTGGAAACAATGATCCTGTGATTGATTTAGATGTCCTTTCCTGTTGTCTATTGTAAATAATGTTAAGTAAATAAACACATGTAATAAATATTTTTATAAAAAAAAAAAAATTATATTGCCTTTTGTTTTCCATTATGGTACTTTTGCAGAATGTTTGTTATCATATTTCCATCGTATTCTGTTCTTTTTATAATAGTTCTTCTATAATGTGGGAAACGAGTTTCTATTAAATCCTGATCTTGATCGCATTGCTCGAATATTATTTGATTGTGGTAATAATTCACGGGCCTTTCAAAAAAATAGTCTGATGTATCTGCTGAATGAACTGTTTCTGTAATATTTATGTTTTGTGCGTTATTCTCACTGGGAAGTTCAGTTTTTCTGCTTAGAGCATCTGCAACTACATTAGCTTTCCCTTACACTATATACTACAGAATATTGATAATTCTCTAACTCTAACCTCCAATTTAGAATTCTATTATTTTTCATGCATGTTTTGATAAATGGTTGAATGAAGAATTGATGAAGGATGATTTCCGAAAAGATACAGGGTTTTCAATGATATTATTGACATGTTCAGCGAGTTGTTGATTCGTTCGGGCATATAATTGACACTTTCAGCGAGATATTGAATTGTTCGTAAGCAGGCGTTGACAAGTTCAGCAATTCTGTAATGTTGTCATTTGTTTTGTTTACACACTGTGCCGCAGGGTTCAATTTTTCATTCTGAAAAGTCCTAAAAGTAGCTAATAATCATTTCCCAAGCTGTTTAATTCATGAATTAGTTAAAACAAACATATTTTTACGAAAACCGTTTGTTTACCTTCTGATGAGAATGATCCAAGCTGCAGTCCAAGGGGTACGAAAGTGACAGCTCTATAGTATCGCCGAACTTGTCAACGCCTGCTTCCGAACAAATCAATATCTCGCTGAAAGAGTCAATTATATGCCCGAACGAATCAACAACTCGCTGAACACGTCAATAATATCATTGAAAACCCTGTAAGGTTTGTAATTTCGAATCGCCCTAATGATTGCTAGAGCTTTTTTCTCGATGGTAGAATAATTACTCTCTGCTCTATTCAGTGTTCGACAAGCAAACGCGATTGGCTATTCGAGTTTGTTTTGGATCTGGGAGAGTACTGCACCTACGGCAAAATTACTTGCGTCAGTAGTGAGTATAAAGGGTAAAGAGAAATCAGGATACGCAAGTATCGCAGAGGCTATTATTTTTTTTTAAATTTGCTGAATGATTCTATGTATTCTGGGTCTGTGGTATTTATAATCTGATCCTTTTTTAAATATTTAGTAAGAGGTTTTGATATTTTAGAATAATCTTTAATGAAGCGGCGATAATACCCGGACATTCCAAGAAATTGTCGTATTTGTTTTTCGTTTGTAGGTAATGGCCATTCTAATATTTTTTTATATTTATCTGGATTAGGTTTTATGCCTTCAGGGGAAATGATGTGGCCAAGGAATTTAGTTTCCCTTCTTAAAAATTCACATTTGTCTAATTGAATTTTAAGGTTAAATTGTGATAATCGTGCAAATACTGTTGAAATATTTTCCAAATGTGATTCTAAACTGTTTCCTATGATGACGATATTGTCCAAGTAAACGTAGCTAACTCTACCAATGAGATTCGATAGGATGTTATTCATCGCTCGTTGAAATGTGGCCGGTGCATTTTTTAGCCCAAATGGCATTCTAGTGAATTGAAAATGGCCATAATTAGTAGAGAATGCCGTTTTTTCACGATAATCGGGGTGCATTTCAATCTGGTGAAATCCAGACCTAAAATCAAGTATTGTGAAGTATTGGGATTTACCCAAGCTGTCGAGAATGTCTTCGATTTCTGGCATGGGAAATTTATCGCCTTTTCATTCACCTTTCTTAATCTATAACAACTCTAATTTTCTCTTACCCAGATGCGTCCATTTTTTTTTGCACTACCCAAATGGCTGAATATCTATCCACTGCCAACTTACCTGTTTCTGCGCAAAGTGTTAATCTTAGTCCTATTTATAATTATAAGAAGGCTGACTATGCTAGGCTGTGTGTAATTTTTTCCTCTATTGATTGGTCATTTTTGTTTGAATGTACGTCCATCAATGAGGCTGTAACACAGTTCAATGCTATCCTTATCACTTCCTTAAACTCCTGTTCTCCTCCCTTCAGACCACCTCCTTCCCCTCCATGGTCCGACCGCCATCTGCGCTCTCTGCTTAGGGATCGAAATCGGGACACACGTGCTTACCGGACTTGGCGTTCACCGTACACGCGTAGGTTATTTAAATATGTAGCATCCGCTTACAGATCATATAACAGATATCGCCATAAATTATATGTTTTGCGTCTTCAATCTCGTTTCCGTTCAAATCCTCGAGCGTTTTGGAATTACATAAACTCTATGAGAAACAATAATGGCCTCCCTACTAGTATGTCATTTGGTGATGTGCTTGCTACGTGCCCGAATGACCTTCGTTCGCTTTTTGCTGATCATTTTTCGTGTGTCTATGAAAATGGTTTAAATAACTCTGCAAGCTTTGAGGCCAGTCTTTCATTCACCCCTCTCAATGTCCTGAATGTTGAATTTGTTTCTGTAAGCACTGCTTCTGTTTTACGTGCGTTAGGTAACCTTAAACCATCCTCAGTGCCGGGTCCTGATGGTATTCCTGCTGCTTTACTCTTTCATTGTCGTGAAGCACTATCCCTTCCTGTTTCTTTCCTTTTTAATCTCTCTTTCTCCACGGCTACTTTTCCGAATATTTGGAAACAAGCATGGATTAGGCCAGTTTTTAAAAAGGGTGATCGTGGTTGTATCTCTAATTATCGTGGCATATCTATTTTATCTGCGTTCAGCAAAGTCTTTGAATCTGTGATTCGTTTACCTCTTATGGAAATGGTTAAATCGTGGATCATTCCAAATCAACATGGCTTTATGGCTGGCCGCTCCACCACTACTAATCTTATGGAATTTGTTTCCTCAGCACTCTCAAATATGGACTCAGGCTTGCAGGTTGATGCTGTGTATAGTGATTTTAAAGCTGCGTTTGATAAAATCCCCCATTCTCTGCTCATTGCTAAATTCAAGAAACTTGGTTTCTCTCATTTCTTTCTTGAATGGCTACTATCATTTCTATCGAATTGGTTTTGCTGTGTTAAATTGAATGACGGGTTTTCTTATGAGTTTCATTTTTCGTCGGGTGTACCACCCCAGGGTAGTGTCTTGAGACCTTTACTTTTTATTTACTTTCTTTTATTTTACTCTGTTGTATTACAGATTTTCCCACGATTTATTGGACAGTTCCCATGATTTTTTGGTGCGTTCCCACGATTTTTTGATCGTATTCCATAGAATTTTGGTTCGTTCTCATAATTTATTGGTATTTTCCGATTGGATATCAATACAATTTGACCAAACAATTCTGGGAAACGGCCAAAAAATCGTAAGAACGCACCCAAAAAATATGGGAACTCACCAAAAATTGAAGGGAACCAACCAATAAATCGTGGGAAACCCTGTAAATCGTGTTAATGTCATTCGTGATCTTGGGGTTCTCCTTAATGCAAAGCTATCATTCAATCAACATGTTGAGCGCACCTTTAACCATGCCAATGTACTAGGAATGATTTGTGCTATGGCAAAAGATGTGCGTGACCCTATATGCCTTAAAGACCTTTTCTGTAGCTTAGTCCGCCCTATTTTAGAATACGCTAATATTGTGTGGAGTCAGCTCGGTATGGATTGAAAGGGTTGAAAGCGTTCAACGCAGATTCACCCGTATTGCCATTAGGCGTCTTTTAGGGCAATCGGGTGCTTCTCTTCCCCCTTATGAAGTCCGGTGTAGTATGCTTGGTTTGATGACCCTGCACGATCGTCGCTCTGCTTCTCAAGCTTTGCTTATCAGCGGTTTGCTTCGGAACGAGATTGATTGTCCTTCACTACTTAACAGAATACCGCTGTACGCGCCTGCTCACTTTCTTCGACGCCGCGATTTCCTTCAAATCCCGTCGAGAAGAACGCTTTATGGCACCATTGATCCGTTTTTTCGATCCCTCCATCGCTTCAACAGTGCCTCTGGTGTGTTTGATTTTACAAATCTCCCCTCAATCCCTTCGCCCCCTTTTCCTTCAGTTCTTTGACTCCCTTTTTGTTTCCCCATCCTAAATCTTTCATCTTACTTGTGTTGCCTGTGTTACAAATTGCTTGCTGTCTAGTATATGTTTGTCTAGTTAGATTTAAGTATTTGTTTGTTATCATTAATTTTAAGTTTAGTCAGTAAGTTTCCCTATATTTAGCCCTCTGAGGCAGATAATTGTATTTAAATAAATAAATAAATAAATAAATAAATAAATAAATACAGTAGCAAAAGGACATTTTAACGTGTCACATTTGAATTCACAACCGACACATTTTTATATGCTATTAGGAAAGAAACCGAGAAAATTCGTGAGTTTTTCTCACAATACTCTCAATTCCATTCCATATCAATTTAATATACATTTTCTTGCAATTCAGTCTGGACGATTGATTATTAATAATTCATAATTAAAATTTGAATCGAAAAGTACTCTTTGATGTCAAACTGCTTGTAACGAGCTTTTGGTTCTTTGTCAAATCGTTTTATATACAGGGTTTTCCAATTGAGTTTAGACTTGCCGCATACTTTTTTTGAATAGTCGCAATAGATTCTTGACTAGCATCCTCTATTTTTGATTACGAGCAATGGATTATTGACTAGGAGCAATTGATTTCAGCAGGTCCCTGCATGACAGCCTAAGAGCGTCGCGTTTATAGCACCCGGTGTGACAGATCGGCTTGAATAATAATCTGTGGATAAAATCTAATTTCATCCGCTCATTAGTTTAAAGCGTTTGTTTTACTGCTATATATCATCCACAAAATAAGATATATTTTATCTGATAGGTTTTTGGTGCTATTGTTTTGATTTTATGAAGGCACAATACAACACAAAAGCACTTAACGGCTGAATTGAAATATGCAGTAGTGAACCCACAGGCATAACCTAACCAAAAGCTAGATTAAGCAAGTTTTTCAGAGTGACCATTTATAGTTCTATCGATTTTCGATCAAATATCGGTTTACAATTGAGCACACTAAAACTCAGTTTTTCTAACCAAAAATCAAATATTTTTCTAAGTATTGATCGTTTAACCATAAAATTGGAATTGAATAAAATTTATGAGTGAATAAAATGTTGTTTTTACTGAAAATTACCGAATTTGCTTTAGATTTCCTACCGATAACCTCTAAAAACAATCTGGTCACTCCGCGCCAGCAACCGGTCTGCTGAAATCAATTGCTCCTAGTCAATAATCCATTGCTCGTAATCAAAAATAGAGGATGCTAGTCAAGAATCTATTGCGACTATTCAAAAAAAGTATGCGGCTAGTCTAAACTCAATTGGAAAACCCTGTAATAGGACTTCGTTCCTACACAGTCCTTGGTTGTGCCGGATCTCAAATTTGGTTTAATCGGATTAAAGTTAATTTTGGTTTAACTGAGTTCAATTGTTGTTCATTCCTGTTAAAATAAACTAGTGTTGGGTCATACGATTCATTTCACGACCCGACCCGGAGTCGGGTGCAAGCCAGTCGGAATCGATTCCGACCCGTGGGTGCAGCGGGTGCGCTAGGTCGGAGTCGGAATCAAATCCGACCCGCGGGTGCAATGAGTTCGGGTCGACCCGAAAGATCAGTAGGTGCGAGAAAGCATAAGCGACTCCGACCCGTTGGTGCAGTTCGGGTCGGGTCGAGTCAAGATAGGTTCAATCCGACCCGACCCGACCCGAACTCGCTGCACCAACGGGTCGGAGTCGCTTATGCTTTCTCGCACCTACCGGAGTCGTTGCACCCACTGAACCTACTTGTACCTTTCGGGTCGACCCGAACAACTCCGGGTCGCTTACTGATGGCTCCGACCCGATAGGTTCGGGTCGACCCGCCCATTACTAAAATAAACGATCGTCAAGACAGTTAACAACTGCTCGATATCGCATATAGGCAAACACGGGGAAAAAATTCGAGCAGTATAATTAAACGACTGTTAATTTGTATCGCATACGCTCTTGACAGTCGTTTGTTTAACGGCGGCATATGACCTATCGTTAAAATTAACAAATGAACTCAATGCGTTCGCGATGCCTAATTCTAGCAATTTTTAGCGACTCTGGCTAATTTTTAACAACTGTTAATTTTAAACCATTTCTTTCGCGATACCCGCTAATTATAATGCTTTTCGAGTCCAGTTTCAGTAAAAAACATGGAAAATAATGTTTTTTTTTGAAGCGGCTCCCAATTGTTTGATAAAATGCTTCGGTTAGCCGCCACAAGACACGCTAGTCAAAATCTAAATTACACTGACGAGTAAGAGCAATGTACCCCACAGAAAATCTACAATATAACCGAATTTCATTGCCTACATTGCCATTGTCGTATCATGAACCAATAACTTTGTTTCAAAAATTGTATGATGTATTTGGTGCAAAAATGACCAAAAACTGCATTCTCCTGGCCCGCGGCATCTGATCATTTTAGTCAAGCTAGTCCTTTACGACAATAGTTTACTGATTGCAATGCATTTCAAACTAGACAGCATTGTTTATGACTCTGTATTAGTGATGGGCGGGTCGACCCGAACCTAACGGGTCGGAGCCATCCGTAAGCGACCCGGAGTTGTTCGGGTCGACCAGAAAGGTACAAGTAGGTTCAGTAGGTGCAACGACTCCGGTAGGTGCGAGAAAGCATAAGCGACTCCGACCCGTTGGGGCAGAGAGTTCGGGTCGGGTCGAGTCAAAATAGGTTCAATCCGACCCGAACTCGTTGCACCAACGGGTCGGAGTCGCTTATGCTTTCTCGCACCTACTGATCTTTCGGGTCGACCCGAACTCATTGCACCCGCGGGTCGGATTTGATTCCAACTCCGACCTAGCGCACCCGCTGCACCCACGGGTCGGAATCGATTCAGGCTGGCTCGCACCCGACTCCGGGTCGGGTCATGAAATGAATCGTATGACCCAACACTACTCTGTATCAACGAACTGGAATTCTCTTTCACGAATCACCGTGCTGTTTATTTTGCGCTCAAGGCTATGGTAGACTTTTGGGCCAGCCTTGCTTATCATGACAAGGTGGTCTTAAAGAAGTTTAGCAGCTTAAGGCGCTTCAAACATTTTCCCCAGGGGAAAATCATCTGTGCAAAGAAAAGCGGATTACAGATGGAAGAACATGATCTTGGCCGGATTTTGAATCCTCTGTATTTAGTATTTTGGCATTCAAATTGTATTTAATAATCGTATTTCATTCAAATAAACCCAGCTTTCTCATTTTGCCATTGATACTATGACTGCCGTCCAGTTTCACTTTGAGTATCAGAATAAAAGTTGGAGCTAAATTAAACTCATCGTCCTCTGTTTGTGATTTTTTTTTTGTCCAATATGTTAATGTAACAATTGTTCGAGCGAGAAGTTTATCGATTTCGATTCTTGGGTGTGTGGTGTTCGCCTGTACAAATTAAGTGAATTGGAAAGGACAGCTTTTCTCATCACTTGAGGTCTGCGATGTTAAGGGTTAATTAGGGTCTCAAGTAGATAGTTAGAGAGCTTAGAAGATAACGAGAGAGTCGGGCAGGACACGCATAATGAGCGCGAGAAATGCATAGCCCCGCGAGAGTGCGTAGGTGCGTGAGAAAGGACAGGTGCGCGAGAAGGAATAGGCGCGCGAGCGTGAGCGAGAGAGAGAGAAGGTATAAATAGGAGCATCCGAACGGATAAGTTCTCTATCTTAATACTCCGGTATACCGCGACAAAACTGTTCTCATGCACACGATTAAAGTACAATAAAAAGTGATTGTAATTGTAGAAACTTGTAAGGTGTTTGACACAGAAGTAAAAATAATGACGATTTAAAAAAAAATCATTTACTCAAAATCCGAGCCAATAAGGAATAAAAACGGGCGAAATCCGCGCTAAACGCAAACTCCGCGCGAAACGCAAAATCCACGCGAAACGCAAAATCCGCGCTAGCTATAACAGTGTGTAATCAGTAAGTCTCTGAAAGCCAAGCCCACTAGTGGTACAATTTATTATTATTTATTTATTTATTTACGTCATCGGGCAATAGGCCTAAATAACAGATACAAATTCTTAATTAGTAAACAACTTAAACATAAATAACACTAGCCCTTTACATCTGACGAAGGCGAGAAACAGGGATATGAAAATCTGCAGATGATTCAAGTCTATTGTAGCTGACACACAGGGATCCTGATTAAAGACCTGCTTCTAAGATCCCTAGTAGGTGCAGAAAAGCTGATCAGATTTAAAATTTCAGGTGCATCAATAAGCCCATTTAATAATTTATGCATGAAAATACATTGAGCATTCTTTCTCCTGTGTCCTAAAGTTTCGAGACCAAATAACTGACACCTGACATGGTACGGGGGGCGTGGCATTTGGTTTGACCAAGGAAGACGATAAAACATAGCGCGTGTCACCTTTTTCTCAACCTTTTCTATCATGTCTATATAGGTCACTGGGTTTGGAAACCAAACAACGCAAGCAAATTCTAGTATAGGACGGACTAGGGCACAGTATAACGATTTAAGAAAGAAAGGATCTTTAAAATCGGAAGAAGCACGTAGAAAAAAACCCAACGTATTTAATGCTTTTGAGACGATTGTGTGGAAATGGCACGATAATATAAGTTTACTGTCTAACATTATTCCTAAATCACGAACTACAGATGACCGCGGCACACTGTCTTGACCTATTTTGTACTTAAAAGTTATTGGAATCCTTTTCTTAGAGAAAGTAATGCAGTTACATTTTTGTACATTCACAAACATTTCGTTATCATGGCACCACGTCAAAAAATGGTTTACGGAATCTTGAAGTATTTCGCAGTAATTTGAATTTTCAACAGCAAGGAACATCTTAAGATCGTCTGCATATAGTAAAACATTGACGTTGGGAACAGCAAACACAATATCGTTAATAAATATAATAAATAATAATGGCCCCAATATGCTTCCTTGTGGAACACCAGAAAAGTTACAGAAAGGGTCAGAAAAAGTTTTTCCAATTTTTACATTAATGCAACGGTTCGTTAGGTAGCTTTCTAACCATGCTAAAAAATTTGAGTGTACACCATATTTTAATAATTTAGCAAGCAATAAGTAGTGGTTGACCTTGTCAAGGGCAGCGCAGAAGTCGGTATAAATGACATCAACCTGGAGGCCCTTGTCAATACTGGAGTAGCAAAATTGAAGCAAATGAAGCAGGTTAGTTTCAATCGAACGTTTAAGCATGAAGCCGTGTTGCATAACAGATATAACAGGCAGGAAAGCGTAGGACATGTGGCGGAACATAACTTTTTCAAACAGCTTACTACAAGCACATAACATAGAAATTCCGCGAAAATTGCAAATATCAGATTTATCTCCTTTTTTAAAGACAGGAAACATGTAAGAAGATTTCCATATTTGCGGGAAGCATTTCGACTGTAAGGATTTGTTGAAAAGTTGAGTCAGAATAGGCAAAAGAGCAGCCTTACAGTGAATAAGATTTGCACTGGGAATGTTGTCCGGCCCAGAGGCATACGAAAGCTTCAGTTGCGATATGGCAGCATCGACCTCATCTTCACTGATAATAGATGCGGATAAGTCAACTGCGTCGTTGATTGCGGAAAGTGCTGAAGATAGGTTGAGAGGTTTCGAAGAATTGCAGGTGTACACGGAAGCGAAATGTTCTGCAAAACCTTTGCAGAGGTCATCTACACCCGAAATGATGTTTCCCTTGAAGTTCATTACAGCTGGAAGACGGTCGCAGGATTTCTTATTTCGTATGAATTTCCAGAATGCAAGTGGATCCTTTTTGAATATGAATTCGATCTTTCTAACGTAGTCAGCATACGCAAAACGGTTTAACTGTTTGTAAATCCGAGCACCGCGAGCAAAGTTTGCTTGGTTGGTGCTGTTTCGAAGACTGCGCAGTTTTTGTTGGGCATTAGTTCTCCGGCGTTTGGCGACGCGTTACTAGCCCACGGTGGTTTCGATGGAGGATTAAAGCAGGGAACAAACTGTTCGAATAATCCTTTTAGATGATTTGTGAAGCTTAACACGCTATCGTTGATATCGTGGTTAGACTTTAATAATTCCCAATTGGTTTGAGTTAGCGCTATTGTTAATTCATCAAATTTTGTACGTCTAAAGTTCAATTATCTCCGTTCTGGGGACTCAGAAGACGACAAATTCTGTTGCGGAACCATGAAGCTGGTAAGTAGAGCAGGGTGATGTGGATCAGGTTCAACTATAGATTCTAAACTCAGTTCTAATGGGCTCAATCGTTCAACGGTCTGGTCATCCGCAAAAATTAAATCAAGTATAGTATTGTTACAGTTGGTGATTGAATTAACTTGCTGAAGGCCGGCCAAATTAATTTCGTCGAGGAGAATTTGGCAGGTAGGATGTATGCGGGAGTTGCTGAAGTCAAGCGAAGGAAAATCGTTGCGAGTAATCCATTTAAGATTGGGTTGATTGAAATCTCCGAGATTAATCAAATGATCGTCTTTATATTTTTCCCTAGTTTCATGTAGCGTAGTACAGAAAGTATTTATAACATCGGGGTTGGCATCTTGGTCAGGAGGGAGGTAGAATGAGCCGATGACTAGGGAAACATCCAAAACTTTTACACGCACACAAAGACACTCAATTGATGATGTGTTAGTAGTGCACAGCGAAGCCGCATATTTGATATTCGTGGCAATGAGAACTCCTCCACCAATACATTTGTCACTATTTTATGGCAGAGCGATCCAATCGGAAGGTATTGTAGCGGTGGCTGTCAAACAATAGAGAAGATGGGTAACTATCGGTGAGCCAGGTTTCGGTAAGAACGATCACATCCCACTTGGAAATAGCTGTACTGGTAAAGCATTCGGTATTTTTAGTACGTAAACCTCTAGCATTTTGATAGAAGATATAGAATGGATCCTTTAGTGAAACATCGTGTCGGCGCGGACACGTTATTGTTTGTGTAAAAAAGGTGATGCGGAAGAGTTGCCATCAATATTTATTTGCGGTTCTGTTGTTGATGCAGCGTTTGTTTGAATAACCGCGGTAGAGATCGAGTAAGAAGTAGTCGGCTGTGGTGATGTGATAGTGTTGGTGAGAATCATGTCCTGGTGAGTAGTGTTTGTTTTCGCAGGTTACCGAACAGCTGATTGAGGATAAAGCGGTGCAGGAAAGGTGAATCCCGAATATGGTGTGGATATTTTTAGAGCGCGTGGGCGAAAGTTAAATTCTCTGTAAACAAAACCACACGGCCAAGTCGTGGGAGAGAGCGCGATCTCTTTTTGTTCAGAAAGGACACCAACTTTAAATGATATGTATGTGAGAGCGTCTTGACCGATAACAATTGTTGTACCAAATAAAAAGAAGAAGGTAACAAACAACAGAATGGTAGAAAGTCGAGTCAAAGCTATCGGTTGTATGAAATGAATCTCGATGGGTTTTACGCACGTAAAGAAAACACATTAGCTGGCATCGCGAAAGAAATGGTTTAAAATTAACAGTTGTTAAAAATTAACCAGAGTCGTTAAAAATTGCTAGGATTAGGCATCGCAAACGCATTGAGTTCATTTGTTAATTTTAACGATAGGTCCTATGCCGTCGTTAAACAAACGACTGTCAAGAGCGTATGCGATACAAATTAACAGTCGTTTCCCAGGTGACAACTGTTCTACATTTTTAGCTTAAACTCCTCGTGAACAGCTCGATTTAACCCATTGCCTCATATGAACGCTTGAAAACATGGGTGTGTGAGTGAACAACGATGTGTTGAAGCGTTGAAGTTTATGTCAGAACTTCGGTAGAAGCCGGACAAACAAGAAGCTTGCAGTTTCGTCCTCGGTGTTCAAACAGCCAAAACACTGAGTAAAAAGAAATAAACGATCTATCCAGGAGCATCAGAATAGCGGAGAAACGCAGGGAAAATAACAAAACAACGTGAAAGAGTGTTTTATAATAAACTTGTTGTTTAATATGGATTGAAAAGTACGCATGTTTCGTTTTGGGCCGGTAGCTTGTGCACAACGTGATGACAATTCTCAAAATGGCACCAGAAAAAACGCTTCACACTGACGTTTCAACTGTTATAATAAGCTTAAACTCTGCAATATCGCTTGCTCTTTAAGCCAATTTTAAGCCTGCTGTTTAAGCTTCCAGCAACTCGAAAAACGCTAACAATCTGCTCGAAAATGTCACTTGGGTTAATTATACTGCTCGAATTTTTTCCCCGTGTTTGCCTATATGCGATATCGAGCAGTCATTAACTGTCTTGACGATCGTTTATTTTAACAGGAATGAACAACAAATGAACTCAGTTAAACCAAAATAAACTTTAAACGACTGTTAAAACGTGTTCATTTATTCGCGATGCCGGCTATTGTCAAGGAATCATTCATATTTTAAAATATGTTTGCCTAATTTAGAATTCATGCACCAAAAAAATGTTCAAGCAGTGCAAAGCTGTAATTTATTCTATCTGAATAATGATTACTATCATTGAGACAATTCGGTCTTTAATGGCAATTAAGACAGTCAATCTTTACCATTACTTCATTCCTGAAGCTTCTAAACCAGCGGTCGGCAAAGTACGGCAGGTGAGCCAAATGCGGCCCGCCTCAACATTAAATCCAGCCCGCGAATGGATTTGTATAAAATGTATAATACATTGTGACGAGCCTATAAGACAGTTTTCGTTCAAATCTAACAAGTAATTCAAAAGATATACGCTTTTAACCACGAAAAACATCATTCTTCCATACAAAATGCATGGCCTACCCGGATAGGCGGTTGTACGGTTACGTTGAGTTTTTTGGTCGTACACGAGACGGTCAATTTCGACAGCCCTATCGAGATGAACGTTTTCCTATGTTTTCTACATTATTTAACACATTTTGACACATGTTATGCACAAAAACAGAAAGAAGAAGAGTTAAGCTTTAAAATGATGTGTCGTTTAACTCATAACTCGTTTTATTCACTGACAAATTAGCGTTTGATAATGCACTCCAATTTTTTTTAATTTCGTTCACCACAGTGCGTAGCGCCATCTGTCAAATTCAAGCCAAACGAAACGTAAACAATCAATGTAATTATTATACGTTACGTGTACGTAATTATATGAAGTGATTACTTAGCATCAAAGCTGTTATTTGCTTGAGCGATAATCAAAATCACAGAAATACTTAACGTTTATAGATCATGGTCTTGATTTCACATCCGTACCGTAAAAAGCACCAGAAATACATAGCATTTTGATTTGTTTGTTTTGTGAACAACTCGTTATGATAGGTTCCACTGTAATTGTAAAATACCTTCAATAACTCGGACACCTGAATTCCAAACTCTTTCAAGACATTTCAAACCTAACAACATTTTTTATGACGTCGGCTAGAAATGACCTTGCCGCAACGAGCTGGAATAGTAATCTTTGTAAAGTTGTAAAGTTTAAAATAAAAAAAAACTTACTGCTTTTTTAAAATTACAATATATGCGCCAAATAATGGGAAATCAATAGTTGGGAGGCTATTGAAAATTCTAAGTCAATACAAGCAATGAATCAAAAGTTATTGCTGATTAAAGATGAAAAAAATACCCGTGTATCCGGTTGCCTACTTAAAGGTCAAACCCTTTTGAAATAGCTGAAAATGTTAATGATCCACTCGCTCAGCAACGTACTCATGTTCATCGGTGAAAAGCTATTAAACACGTTCGGCCCGATGGCAGGCCAAAGGGCCTGCCAGTGATTTTCCCGTATGCCGATGGAAGGGGCTTCCCATTGGTCTTTTGCTAGGGAAACAACAAACATTACACACAACCGTACTCCACCTACATGTACAGCAGTGGTGCGCAGATAAAATAATAGTTTTCTAAGAATTATTGTGGTCGATAAAAACCTCATCCCATGCACAACAATGTTGATGAACAGGGTAGAATTGAAATTATAGCAAAAAAAACTCAATTTGGCAGCATACATTTTAGGTTCAAAATCATCCACTAACATTCTACATGCCGGCGCAACGGAAAGTTGATGAAAATCAGCACCGAGCTGAACGTGTTAAGAGAGTTAAATGATTATGTTTAAGTTGTCAATGAATAGCAGCTTACATTAAATATCCCAGAAAAGGTGATGTTCACTCAAAGCGTTTTAGATTACTGGTCTAAACGAATGCAATAAATGAAATTATCAGATTTTTTTTATAATCTTACTTGACATCAGCGGGAAAGTCGCCTGCGTTGACTATAGCTCTGTTCTTCAGCGACAGCTCATCGGTGGGACATTTTGCTGCTTTCATAATCTAATAAAAAAAGATTTGAGATTTTAACGTAGGATAATTCAATTACAAATATTTTACATGCAAAATAAATCTCACCATTGCCATTGTGAAAATAGTCTAGCCAACCTGGTGTACGTAATAATCGAACGACGGTGAAATTAAGTTTACTTTGGTATGTTTCTCTAAATCCTCTCCAGTGAGTCTAGAAAGAGTGCTAAAACAATTTACAAATAATCTGATGTTGAAACCTACACCCAGTTTTAACAATTGAATCGAGACTGTACAAACCAGTAACTTATGAATATAGATTATTCCATAATCAGAAGTACAACCAACTTTCTTATCTAAACAATTTAACCACGAATTATTGATCCAATGCGAATGGAAAAATTCGTCGCTAAAATGCAAAACCACAAAAACAGAAGAACAGCTGCGCATGCACATCAAGATGATGACATGACCAAAGTTTTATGTGAAATGAGGGGCCATCACAATCATGGTGAATAGGTTGAGGCCGCTACCAAACACACCCAAGGTGTATTAATGAGTTCAGGTCAAGTACCGTAACGATATCAGGTCAAGTTAGGCGGCGCTCTGGGACCAATCGAACGAGACAAACAAACACGACTCTGTTCGAAAGGTGCTCTGTCAGCTGTTCGATGTCTTATAGACCTGTCATGATGCACTGCAATAAGCCTATCTTATCAACTCGAAAATGAAGCATTTTCATAGTTTAAATGGACATCCATCTGCAGGGGGAAGATTCAACAAGTAATATACTAGTTATTCATATCAAAAATAACATAAAAATCATTCAAATTTATTATTGAAAAATGTAAACAAACGTCCATGCCAAAACACATACAGTGCATATACATGCATTGTGTACACGTAATAGTTTTATACGTTTCAAACCTGTATATTTGATGTTATAATTGATTGTGAAGCATTGCAAATATTATTGATAGCTATTCTAAATATTTAATACGCAATTTTAAGAAGAAAAAGAGACAAACTACGTAAAAAAACTTGAAAATGTCCCGCATTGAATTCTATCTACTGTAGCTGTGAAGCGTTTGACAGCCAAGGTACTCACAGCACAGGTGGGTATCGAACATCACAGACAGAATCAACTGACATGTTCGACTCGAGGTTTGTCTTGTTTGTTTGTTTGTGTCTGACAGTGCACCTCCATTTGATTATATGGGTTTGTTCCAAGGATAATGTATTTAGTAGGTTGATTGTTATCGCTTTTGCTGGGCGACATTGTGGGGGACATCTGTCATTCTCTGCATACAAATTTCATTACCCCGCACCAGCCCTCCCCGATTTTTATACCGGAGCCCCCGGAAGAGAAATGTCAAGTCGAGAAATGTCATTTTGCTCTGAACAACTTCACCTTGTCATTTATAACACCTTGGTTTGTTCGTGTCTTATGTCGTGTTCGATTGCTGCTAGAGCGCCGCCTTAGGCGGCGCTCTGGGACCAATCCAACGAGACAAACAAACACGACTCTGTTCGATAGGTGCTCTGTCAGCTGTTCGATGTCTTATAGACCTGTCATGATGCACTGCAATACGCCTTTCTTTTCGTCTCGAAAATGAAGCATTTTCATAGTTTAAATGAATATCCACCTACAGGGGGAAGATTCAAATCATAATTTGCTAGTTATTCACATCTATAATAACATAGAAATCATTCAAATTTATTATTGAAAAATGTAAACAAACGTCCATGCCAAAACACATACAGTGCCTACACATAAATTATGTACACACAATACAGTAGAACGTCGATTATCCGGGGGCGGATTAACCGGCGGGCGGCTTAACCGTGCGCATAAATGTGACAGCTGTTTAAACGTACAGCGAACATTTGCAGCAAAGTCTATATAATACAGAGGTCGAGTCGTCCAGAACATTTGATCAAAAAGCGTTGGAAAGTTTTGACAGCTGGATGAAAAAGCTTCAATAGTTTTATCGTAGCATACATTGAGGTTTTAGTTGTTGTGCATGCAGTGGTCTGAAAGCATTTTCGGTCATTTTTACATCGTTTGTTTGTAATATTGTACTTTAAAAAGTTGACGAATATCAAGAAAAGATAGAATTATAGTAAAATTATCAATTACAACAAGATCAGTGCCCGAAATTACGACGAAATTTTGTGCAGCTCTAGAGGGTCAAAGCTAAGAGGCCAGATTTCTCATTGTGGTCATTTTTAAGTGATGAATTACTGAAAAAACTACTCCATGCCACGTTCATGAGAAAGAAATGTATAGTTAAACTAAGTTTTGAGCAAAAAATGCACAACTAGCCCTAAAAAGTTTATGGTTGTTTGGAATCGTTTGTGAACGCTTTTTCATCTAACTGTCAAAAATAAGCTTTCAAAATGGTGGACCAAAATCGAGCTATGCATCGACCTCTGTATTATATGGACTTTGATTTGCAGCGAAAATCAATTGGGCAACCAGATTTTTGTGTAGCTCTGAGGTGTCTAACGCCAGGACTCCACAGAGCATAACACGGAGCGCAACATAACAACTGACAGCTGCCAAACGCTTCCCAAAACGCTTGGGAAAGGAGGTAAAGCGTTTCATTAACTTTCGGTCATCGCAGTAGGCTGGTAATTTTTCTACGAGCAATGAGTGGCCTACTAAGGATGTTCAAAATATGATACCAGCAATAAAGCGTTTTCTGAAGCGTTTAGCAGCTGTCAGTTGTTATGTTGCGCTCCGTGTTATGCTCTGTGGAGTCCTGGCGTAAGGGTATTTTCGAAATTCATTTTTGTTCATGAACAGCTGTTAAACCTGTGGTTATTGATTAAAATAATATTTTAATAACGATTAATCGATTTATTCAAGTTGGATTAATCATAAAACTAATCAAAAACTAGTAATATAATAATTTTTATATGAAAATGACATTTCTTGGACCATTATCCGTGCAAATCGATTAACCGGCAACCGTCCGGTCCCGAGCTGCCCGGATAATCGACGTTCTACTGTAGTTTAAATCCTTTATATTTGATGTTATAATTGATTGAAAAGTATAACAATAATTATTAATAGCTATTTTAAATATTTTGCACGCAATTTTAAGAAGAAAAAGAGACAAACTGCGTAAACAAACTTAAAAATGTCCCGAATTGAATTCTATCTACTGTAGCTGTGATACGGACGTCACACGAAGCGTAAACTTTGGCGTAAACTGAATTTCAGCCATACAACCCTGAAATCTTTTGACAGGAAGTTTACGCTCTCCCATACAAATCAAGCGTAAACTTTTTGAGTTTACGCCTCGTGTGACGTCCGTATGAAGCTTTTGACAGCCAAGGTACTCACAGCACAGGTGGGTATCGAACAAAGTGTATGAAGACCAGGTGGTCTCGTCCCATACAAATTGACAACTAATTTCGGAATCAAAAAAGCTCCTTTTGACAAAATGGGTGAAATGAATTTCCATAGGAACCGTTCGCTTTGTTCTTAGCAACACATACGTAGTACACATTGGTGTCCTCATGGACGGCATTATTTTGATCTAAAAATGGATTTTAATTAGTTCAGATTTGGTTTAGCTTACAATAACAAATATTTTGAGTGCTTTTTAAGGTATTTCAGTACAAATAACGAAGATTCTAGGATTGTTTGTGTGTAAGGCAAGTCGTCAGATCAGGCAAGGTATTTCAGCGCAAATAACGAAGATTCTAAGATTGTTTGTGTGTAAGGCAAGTCGTCAGAAAACTTGTTTGGGGAAATGTTTTCACCCATGCTGTCAAAAAGTGACGTTCAACTTTTGCTTTAAAAATAGGCTATGCCCTACCAGCATTAAACGGCTTTGAAGGCATTCAGAAGGCATTTAACGCCTTAGTCGCCTTAGAAGGCGAATAAAGATTTCAACCGAAACTTTCATGGCTGTAACGGGTTCTCTTCCAAATTTTTCAACATTTTGATTCAACGAGAACAGATAACTTGCCGCCATCTTAGTTTATTTATATACTGGTTTTGCATCCTTACTATTGTAACTGCCAAATAGAGCAGTGACAGCGCTTTTGGTTCCGAACCGAGAAAGCGTGTGTTCAAATCCTGATTTTTATAATCTTTTTTTCTGTGTTTTTAAAATAATTTTTTCTCGCTATAATTAATATAAATAAAAATTATGTGACACAAAATTAAAATAGTACCTTTAAAAAAACATAATATTTACACTATGTTCACCCTTCATTATCAAGATGGGAGAAATATCCCTACCCGCAAATTTCCGTTAAATGCCTTCTAATCGCCTTGTAATCGCCGGCGAATTGAAGGCGATCAGCAGTGCATTTAGCAGTAATTAAATGCCTTTGAAATATGTCAATGAAAAATTTCGCTTTTAATTTGAAATTTGAAATTGCAACTGTCAAAAGAAAACCTTACAAGTGTCTTCAACACTGCACTGTTGTAGTGTTCCCAGATATGAGCGTGAGATTCGATAGCACGATTTACGTGTTATGTTCTCTTGCGTTAAGCTCTGAGCTATTTCACTTGATTAAAGATGGTCTGCATTATTCGGTTGTTAAAGACCAACCCGTTGAAAGGTGTTAAAATATCAAACTCATTTCGATAACTCTAATAAAAGCAGAAATTAAATACATATTTCTCTCATCCTGATAATGAAGGGTGAACATAAAGTAATTATTATGATTTTTAAAAAGGTATTATTTTAAATTTGTTTCACATAATTTTTATTTATATTAATTATAGCAAGAAAATATTAATAAAAAAAAAATAAATAAGCACAGAAAAAAGATCATAAAAATCAGGATTTGAACACACGCTTTCTCGGTTCGGTATCAAAAGCGCTGTCACATCTCTATTTGGCAGTTACACATACAGCCAAAACACATACAGTGCATATACATGCATTGTGTACACGTAATAGTTTTATACGTTTCAAACCTGTATATTTGATGTTATAATTGATTGTGAAGCATTGCAAATATTATTGATAGCTATTCTAAATATTTAATACGCAATTTTAAGAAGAAAAAGAGACAAACTACGTAAAAAAACTTGAAAATGTCCCGCATTGAATTCTATCTACTGTAGCTGTGAAGCGTTTGACAGCCAAGGTACTCACAGCACAGGTGGGTATCGAACATCACAGACAGAATCAACTGACATGTTCGACTCGAGGTTTGTCTTGTTTGTTTGTTTGTGTCTGACAGTGCACCTCCATTTGATTATATGGGTTTGTTCCAAGGATAATGTATTTAGAAGGTTGATTGTTATCGCTTTTGCTGGGCGACATTGTGGGGGACATCTGTCATTCTCTGCATACAAATTTCATTACCCCGCACCAGCCCTCCCCGATTTTTATACCGGAGCCCCCGGAAGAGAAATGTCAAGTCGAGAAATGTCATTTTGCTCTGAACAACTTCACCTTGTCATTTATAACACCTTGGTTTGTTCGTGTCTTATGTCGTGTTCGATTGCTGCTAGAGCGCCGCCTTAGGCGGCGCTCTGGGACCAATCCAACGAGACAAACAAACACGACTCTGTTCGATAGGTGCTCTGTCAGCTGTTCGATGTCTTATAGACCTGTCATGATGCACTGCAATACGCCTTTCTTTTCGTCTCGAAAATGAAGCATTTTCATAGTTTAAATGAATATCCACCTACAGGGGGAAGATTCAAATCATAATTTGCTAGTTATTCACATCTATAATAACATAGAAATCATTCAAATTTATTATTGAAAAATGTAAACAAACGTCCATGCCAAAACACATACAGTGCCTACACATAAATTATGTACACACAATACAGTAGAACGTCGATTATCCGGGGGCGGATTAACCGGCGGGCGGCTTAACCGTGCGCATAAATGTGACAGCTGTTTAAACGTACAGCGAACATTTGCAGCAAAGTCTATATAATACAGAGGTCGAGTCGTCCAGAACATTTGATCAAAAAGCGTTGGAAAGTTTTGACAGCTGGATGAAAAAGCTTCAATAGTTTTATCGTAGCATACATTGAGGTTTTAGTTGTTGTGCATGCAGTGGTCTGAAAGCATTTTCGGTCATTTTTACATCGTTTGTTTGTAATATTGTACTTTAAAAAGTTGACGAATATCAAGAAAAGATAGAATTATAGTAAAATTATCAATTACAACAAGATCAGTGCCCGAAATTACGACGAAATTTTGTGCAGCTCTAGAGGGTCAAAGCTAAGAGGCCAGATTTCTCATTGTGGTCATTTTTAAGTGATGAATTACTGAAAAAACTACTCCATGCCACGTTCATGAGAAAGAAATGTATAGTTAAACTAAGTTTTGAGCAAAAAATGCACAACTAGCCCTAAAAAGTTTATGGTTGTTTGGAATCGTTTGTGAACGCTTTTTCATCTAACTGTCAAAAATAAGCTTTCAAAATGGTGGACCAAAATCGAGCTATGCATCGACCTCTGTATTATATGGACTTTGATTTGCAGCGAAAATCAATTGGGCAACCAGATTTTTGTGTAGCTCTGAGGTGTCTAACGCCAGGACTCCACAGAGCATAACACGGAGCGCAACATAACAACTGACAGCTGCCAAACGCTTCCCAAAACGCTTGGGAAAGGAGGTAAAGCGTTTCATTAACTTTCGGTCATCGCAGTAGGCTGGTAATTTTTCTACGAGCAATGAGTGGCCTACTAAGGATGTTCAAAATATGATACCAGCAATAAAGCGTTTTCTGAAGCGTTTAGCAGCTGTCAGTTGTTATGTTGCGCTCCGTGTTATGCTCTGTGGAGTCCTGGCGTAAGGGTATTTTCGAAATTCATTTTTGTTCATGAACAGCTGTTAAACCTGTGGTTATTGATTAAAATAATATTTTAATAACGATTAATCGATTTATTCAAGTTGGATTAATCATAAAACTAATCAAAAACTAGTAATATAATAATTTTTATATGAAAATGACATTTCTTGGACCATTATCCGTGCAAATCGATTAACCGGCAACCGTCCGGTCCCGAGCTGCCCGGATAATCGACGTTCTACTGTAGTTTAAATCCTTTATATTTGATGTTATAATTGATTGAAAAGTATAACAATAATTATTAATAGCTATTTTAAATATTTTGCACGCAATTTTAAGAAGAAAAAGAGACAAACTGCGTAAACAAACTTAAAAATGTCCCGAATTGAATTCTATCTACTGTAGCTGTGATACGGACGTCACACGAAGCGTAAACTTTGGCGTAAACTGAATTTCAGCCATACAACCCTGAAATCTTTTGACAGGAAGTTTACGCTCTCCCATACAAATCAAGCGTAAACTTTTTGAGTTTACGCCTCGTGTGACGTCCGTATGAAGCTTTTGACAGCCAAGGTACTCACAGCACAGGTGGGTATCGAACAAAGTGTATGAAGACCAGGTGGTCTCGTCCCATACAAATTGACAACTAATTTCGGAATCAAAAAAGCTCCTTTTGACAAAATGGGTGAAATGAATTTCCATAGGAACCGTTCGCTTTGTTCTTAGCAACACATACGTAGTACACATTGGTGTCCTCATGGACGGCATTATTTTGATCTAAAAATGGATTTTAATTAGTTCAGATTTGGTTTAGCTTACAATAACAAATATTTTGAGTGCTTTTTAAGGTATTTCAGTACAAATAACGAAGATTCTAGGATTGTTTGTGTGTAAGGCAAGTCGTCAGATCAGGCAAGGTATTTCAGCGCAAATAACGAAGATTCTAAGATTGTTTGTGTGTAAGGCAAGTCGTCAGAAAACTTGTTTGGGGAAATGTTTTCACCCATGCTGTCAAAAAGTGACGTTCAACTTTTGCTTTAAAAATAGGCTATGCCCTACCAGCATTAAACGGCTTTGAAGGCATTCAGAAGGCATTTAACGCCTTAGTCGCCTTAGAAGGCGAATAAAGATTTCAACCGAAACTTTCATGGCTGTAACGGGTTCTCTTCCAAATTTTTCAACATTTTGATTCAACGAGAACAGATAACTTGCCGCCATCTTAGTTTATTTATATACTGGTTTTGCATCCTTACTATTGTAACTGCCAAATAGAGCAGTGACAGCGCTTTTGGTTCCGAACCGAGAAAGCGTGTGTTCAAATCCTGATTTTTATAATCTTTTTTTCTGTGTTTTTAAAATAATTTTTTCTCGCTATAATTAATATAAATAAAAATTATGTGACACAAAATTAAAATAGTACCTTTAAAAAAACATAATATTTACACTATGTTCACCCTTCATTATCAAGATGGGAGAAATATCCCTACCCGCAAATTTCCGTTAAATGCCTTCTAATCGCCTTGTAATCGCCGGCGAATTGAAGGCGATCAGCAGTGCATTTAGCAGTAATTAAATGCCTTTGAAATATGTCAATGAAAAATTTCGCTTTTAATTTGAAATTTGAAATTGCAACTGTCAAAAGAAAACCTTACAAGTGTCTTCAACACTGCACTGTTGTAGTGTTCCCAGATATGAGCGTGAGATTCGATAGCACGATTTACGTGTTATGTTCTCTTGCGTTAAGCTCTGAGCTATTTCACTTGATTAAAGATGGTCTGCATTATTCGGTTGTTAAAGACCAACCCGTTGAAAGGTGTTAAAATATCAAACTCATTTCGATAACTCTAATAAAAGCAGAAATTAAATACATATTTCTCTCATCCTGATAATGAAGGGTGAACATAAAGTAATTATTATGATTTTTAAAAAGGTATTATTTTAAATTTGTTTCACATAATTTTTATTTATATTAATTATAGCAAGAAAATATTAATAAAAAAAAATAAATAAGCACAGAAAAAAGATCATAAAAATCAGGATTTGAACACACGCTTTCTCGGTTCGGTATCAAAAGCGCTGTCACATCTCTATTTGGCAGTTACACATACAGCCAAAACACATACAGTGCATATACATGCATTGTGTACACGTAATAGTTTTATACGTTTCAAACCTGTATATTTGATGTTATAATTGATTGTGAAGCATTGCAAATATTATTGATAGCTATTCTAAATATTTAATACGCAATTTTAAGAAGAAAAAGAGACAAACTACGTAAAAAAACTTGAAAATGTCCCGCATTGAATTCTATCTACTGTAGCTGTGAAGCGTTTGACAGCCAAGGTACTCACAGCACAGGTGGGTATCGAACATCACAGACAGAATCAACTGACATGTTCGACTCGAGGTTTGTCTTGTTTGTTTGTTTGTGTCTGACAGTGCACCTCCATTTGATTATATGGGTTTGTTCCAAGGATAATGTATTTAGAAGGTTGATTGTTATCGCTTTTGCTGGGCGACATTGTGGGGGACATCTGTCATTCTCTGCATACAAATTTCATTACCCCGCACCAGCCCTCCCCGATTTTTATACCGGAGCCCCCGGAAGAGAAATGTCAAGTCGAGAAATGTCATTTTGCTCTGAACAACTTCACCTTGTCATTTATAACACCTTGGTTTGTTCGTGTCTTATGTCGTGTTCGATTGCTGCTAGAGCGCCGCCTTAGGCGGCGCTCTGGGACCAATCCAACGAGACAAACAAACACGACTCTGTTCGATAGGTGCTCTGTCAGCTGTTCGATGTCTTATAGACCTGTCATGATGCACTGCAATACGCCTTTCTTTTCGTCTCGAAAATGAAGCATTTTCATAGTTTAAATGAATATCCACCTACAGGGGGAAGATTCAAATCATAATTTGCTAGTTATTCACATCTATAATAACATAGAAATCATTCAAATTTATTATTGAAAAATGTAAACAAACGTCCATGCCAAAACACATACAGTGCCTACACATAAATTATGTACACACAATACAGTAGAACGTCGATTATCCGGGGGCGGATTAACCGGCGGGCGGCTTAACCGTGCGCATAAATGTGACAGCTGTTTAAACGTACAGCGAACATTTGCAGCAAAGTCTATATAATACAGAGGTCGAGTCGTCCAGAACATTTGATCAAAAAGCGTTGGAAAGTTTTGACAGCTGGATGAAAAAGCTTCAATAGTTTTATCGTAGCATACATTGAGGTTTTAGTTGTTGTGCATGCAGTGGTCTGAAAGCATTTTCGGTCATTTTTACATCGTTTGTTTGTAATATTGTACTTTAAAAAGTTGACGAATATCAAGAAAAGATAGAATTATAGTAAAATTATCAATTACAACAAGATCAGTGCCCGAAATTACGACGAAATTTTGTGCAGCTCTAGAGGGTCAAAGCTAAGAGGCCAGATTTCTCATTGTGGTCATTTTTAAGTGATGAATTACTGAAAAAACTACTCCATGCCACGTTCATGAGAAAGAAATGTATAGTTAAACTAAGTTTTGAGCAAAAAATGCACAACTAGCCCTAAAAAGTTTATGGTTGTTTGGAATCGTTTGTGAACGCTTTTTCATCTAACTGTCAAAAATAAGCTTTCAAAATGGTGGACCAAAATCGAGCTATGCATCGACCTCTGTATTATATGGACTTTGATTTGCAGCGAAAATCAATTGGGCAACCAGATTTTTGTGTAGCTCTGAGGTGTCTAACGCCAGGACTCCACAGAGCATAACACGGAGCGCAACATAACAACTGACAGCTGCCAAACGCTTCCCAAAACGCTTGGGAAAGGAGGTAAAGCGTTTCATTAACTTTCGGTCATCGCAGTAGGCTGGTAATTTTTCTACGAGCAATGAGTGGCCTACTAAGGATGTTCAAAATATGATACCAGCAATAAAGCGTTTTCTGAAGCGTTTAGCAGCTGTCAGTTGTTATGTTGCGCTCCGTGTTATGCTCTGTGGAGTCCTGGCGTAAGGGTATTTTCGAAATTCATTTTTGTTCATGAACAGCTGTTAAACCTGTGGTTATTGATTAAAATAATATTTTAATAACGATTAATCGATTTATTCAAGTTGGATTAATCATAAAACTAATCAAAAACTAGTAATATAATAATTTTTATATGAAAATGACATTTCTTGGACCATTATCCGTGCAAATCGATTAACCGGCAACCGTCCGGTCCCGAGCTGCCCGGATAATCGACGTTCTACTGTAGTTTAAATCCTTTATATTTGATGTTATAATTGATTGAAAAGTATAACAATAATTATTAATAGCTATTTTAAATATTTTGCACGCAATTTTAAGAAGAAAAAGAGACAAACTGCGTAAACAAACTTAAAAATGTCCCGAATTGAATTCTATCTACTGTAGCTGTGATACGGACGTCACACGAAGCGTAAACTTTGGCGTAAACTGAATTTCAGCCATACAACCCTGAAATCTTTTGACAGGAAGTTTACGCTCTCCCATACAAATCAAGCGTAAACTTTTTGAGTTTACGCCTCGTGTGACGTCCGTATGAAGCTTTTGACAGCCAAGGTACTCACAGCACAGGTGGGTATCGAACAAAGTGTATGAAGACCAGGTGGTCTCGTCCCATACAAATTGACAACTAATTTCGGAATCAAAAAAGCTCCTTTTGACAAAATGGGTGAAATGAATTTCCATAGGAACCGTTCGCTTTGTTCTTAGCAACACATACGTAGTACACATTGGTGTCCTCATGGACGGCATTATTTTGATCTAAAAATGGATTTTAATTAGTTCAGATTTGGTTTAGCTTACAATAACAAATATTTTGAGTGCTTTTTAAGGTATTTCAGTACAAATAACGAAGATTCTAGGATTGTTTGTGTGTAAGGCAAGTCGTCAGATCAGGCAAGGTATTTCAGCGCAAATAACGAAGATTCTAAGATTGTTTGTGTGTAAGGCAAGTCGTCAGAAAACTTGTTTGGGGAAATGTTTTCACCCATGCTGTCAAAAAGTGACGTTCAACTTTTGCTTTAAAAATAGGCTATGCCCTACCAGCATTAAACGGCTTTGAAGGCATTCAGAAGGCATTTAACGCCTTAGTCGCCTTAGAAGGCGAATAAAGATTTCAACCGAAACTTTCATGGCTGTAACGGGTTCTCTTCCAAATTTTTCAACATTTTGATTCAACGAGAACAGATAACTTGCCGCCATCTTAGTTTATTTATATACTGGTTTTGCATCCTTACTATTGTAACTGCCAAATAGAGCAGTGACAGCGCTTTTGGTTCCGAACCGAGAAAGCGTGTGTTCAAATCCTGATTTTTATAATCTTTTTTTCTGTGTTTTTAAAATAATTTTTTCTCGCTATAATTAATATAAATAAAAATTATGTGACACAAAATTAAAATAGTACCTTTAAAAAAACATAATATTTACACTATGTTCACCCTTCATTATCAAGATGGGAGAAATATCCCTACCCGCAAATTTCCGTTAAATGCCTTCTAATCGCCTTGTAATCGCCGGCGAATTGAAGGCGATCAGCAGTGCATTTAGCAGTAATTAAATGCCTTTGAAATATGTCAATGAAAAATTTCGCTTTTAATTTGAAATTTGAAATTGCAACTGTCAAAAGAAAACCTTACAAGTGTCTTCAACACTGCACTGTTGTAGTGTTCCCAGATATGAGCGTGAGATTCGATAGCACGATTTACGTGTTATGTTCTCTTGCGTTAAGCTCTGAGCTATTTCACTTGATTAAAGATGGTCTGCATTATTCGGTTGTTAAAGACCAACCCGTTGAAAGGTGTTAAAATATCAAACTCATTTCGATAACTCTAATAAAAGCAGAAATTAAATACATATTTCTCTCATCCTGATAATGAAGGGTGAACATAAAGTAATTATTATGATTTTTAAAAAGGTATTATTTTAAATTTGTTTCACATAATTTTTATTTATATTAATTATAGCAAGAAAATATTAATAAAAAAAAATAAATAAGCACAGAAAAAAGATCATAAAAATCAGGATTTGAACACACGCTTTCTCGGTTCGGTATCAAAAGCGCTGTCACATCTCTATTTGGCAGTTACAATAGTAAGGGTGCAAAACCAGTATATAAACAAGCTAAGATGGCGGCAAGCTATCTGTTCTCGTTGAATCAAAAAGTTGAAAGATTTCGAAGAGAACCCGTTACAGCCGTGAAAGTTTCGGTTGAAATCTTGCTGAAAAATAGATTGCTGCTAGAGCGCCGTCTTATAAGCCCGTTTTGACAGCTAGGTGAAAGAAGAATCGACGAAGAAAACTGACAGTTAGTTTTCCACGTTTGGCGAACGCTTTAAGTTCTCGAAGGAAAATTTTCATTTAAAATCACGGGCAGTGTTCTAATAAACTAAAATATTCACCCAAATTGATCTCTACCAAATATTGACCATGCAAAACGTAAACAATCCATCAATACATATACAAGCGGATAACCATCTGTCAAAATCGGAGCCCAGGGAGATGATCGCCAAAACTGCTATAACTACAGGCGGTCCCCGAGATACACAGTTGAAAATTTTTTCAACATTTTTTCAGCTCCGTGGCCACGCGCTATATAATGAGGTGTACAGGTGGTCCCCAAGATACACGGTACCTCTTATACGCGGATTCGGAGATACGCGGTTTTCTAAATTTGACAATTCTTTGAGCAAATTGTACTGATTTGACACATCAATTGCAAATTGCCAAATAATTTCCGTTTTGATCGAATGTTAAAAACTATTTCAAAAGGTTTAAAACAGTTATATTCAGTCAGAATAATATCAAATAATTCATAAAGTGACTAAAACCACCCCTTACTTGCAAAATTACACGAAAATTAGTGATATTTCAGCTGGAAATCACGAGATTCGACTTACGCGGAAATTCGAGATACGCGGTATTTTGCAGCCGTTTTCGGTCCCCATTAACCGTGTATCTCGGGGACCGCCTGTACTCGATATACGCGAATTCGCAGTACGCGATTGCTCTAAATTTGACAGCTCCATGTGTTTTTTGCAAATATTTTAATACTTTGAAATATTTTATGCTCTTTTTGAATTTCCTTAATGTCCTTTTTGCATTTTGCATTAAATTTATGCAAAAGATACCTGTTTTACAACAAAAAACTTTAATGCATAACTCTGTGGCGATATTTTTCAACCCTCGAACTGGTAGTGTAAACTATTTTTCCATACAAATCCGCTATACACGAAAACTCGAGATACGCTATTGCGCTCGGTCCCGTACGATAGCGTATACCGGATAATGACTGTACATTGCTATCCTTTTCTAGCAATGTCCCAAGCGAATGAAAAAGTCACTTTTCGGCTGTGTTTTCGATTGATATTTCGTGCACGATTTGACAAACGAACATATATGTGCCGAAAAAAGTCTGAATCTCGTACACTATTTCGTTTGTCAAATCGTGCACGAAATATCAATCGAAAACACAGCCGAAAAGTGACTTTTTCACTCGCTTGGGTAGGAGAGCGAAATGGTTCGAAAGGAAGAACCACACATACAGTCATATATTGCTTGTCAAATTATGAGAGTGTATGAGTTATCGTCCGAAAATTTCTGCTTGGGGTGTTTCGACAAGTTTCATCTTATCATGACCTATATAGCCTTCTAACTTTCTGAGCAAAAATCTATATGAATGGTCGTGTAGTCAGATACGTGGGTATCAACACCAACGACCATTACTCAAATCTCACTTGCTTCAGTGCTGGTGGTTTCCGTTGGAGTTTAGCATTTAAACAATCGTATCACCGTTCTAGTTCTAGCAATGCATAACTTCAATGCGAAACCATACAACAGTACAGATGATATGAGAAAGCTCTCCTCCAAGCGCGGAAGCTCAACTGGTTGGGTTATCCCACAAAAAGATGGCGCCACCAGCTTTTTTGCTTTTTTTAGAATGCATGAGTCGTTTGCCGTCTGCTAAACGAAGTCTTTCTATATTCCGTTTAGGTAGAGTGCTTGAGTCGTTTAGAAGCCGTTTAGTGGTCGTTTTGTGGATTTGTGGCACTTGGGAAAAACGTTGGGAACGTAGAAACCGCGTAACTCGGGAACAGACTGTATACAGACATGTTCAGCGAGTTGTAGTTCAGTTCAGACATACAACAATTATTCGTAGTACGCGATACTCGATATACGCGAATTCGCAGTACGCGATTCCTCTAAATTTGACAGCTCCAATTGTTTTTTGCAAATATTTTAAGTAATTATATATTTATATAAATATTTTATGCTCTTTTTGAATTTCCTTAGTGTTCTGAATGCATTTTGCATTAAATTTGAGCAAAAGATACCTGTTTTATAACAAAAAACTTTAATGCAAAACTCTGTGGCGATATATTTCAACCCTCGAACCGGTAATGTAAACTATTTTCCATAGGAATCCGCTACAGGTGTCCCCCGAGATACGACTATATTTGGGACCGAAAAAATGTTCCAAAGCAAGGCGTAAGTCGAAAAAGTCGTATGTCGAATATCTATGAATATAAAGTTTATAACAGAAGTTGAAGAGTTGGAATTTATTATATCGTGTATTTTATTTAAAATAATGTTTGATAATGTAATAATTATATTTTAAAAACCGTACACAATATAGATATTCAAGATAGGGTAGTTGTGGAATCTTTGGAAATGTGTGTATAATGGTTATCCCAAGCGCCACAGATTAAGCTTAAACGACTGGAAAATTGAATATACATAGAAAAAAAAAATGAAAGCTCCACAGCTTCATTGGTTTGATCAATAGATGGCGTATTACAACTCATCATTATATTGCTATCCTTTTCTTGCAATGTGTTTCGAAAAGTTTCATCTTATCATGATCTATATAGCCTTCTAACTTTCTGACCAAAAATCTATATGAATGGTCGTGTGATCAGATACGTGGGTATCAACACCAACGACCATTACTCAAATCTCACTTGCTTCAGTGCTGGTGGTTTCCATTGGAGTTTAGTATTTAAACAATCGTATCGCCGTTCTAGTTCTAGCAATGCATAACTTCAATGCGAAACCATACAACAGTACAGAGGAAATGAGAAAGCTCTCCTCCAAGCGATGAAGCTCAACTGGTTGGGGTATCCCACCAACAGAGAGTGCCACCAGCTTTATTGCTATTTTTAGAATGCATGAGTCGTTTGCCGTCTGCTAAACGAAGTCTTTCTATATTCCGTTTAGGTAGAGAACTTGAGTCGTTTAGAAGCCGTTTAGTGGTCGTTTAGTGGATTTGTGGCACTTGGGTTACACTAGACTGTAATTTAAATTTCCGTTTACATATTGACAACACTGTTAACAAGGCATATAAGATGCTAGGTTTGATCTTTCGACAATTCCGATAATGTAATTATTTCTTAAGTCGTTGTTTACTGGTCTTGTGCGCTCGTTCGTGGAGTGTTGTTCAATTCTTTGGTTCCCGACTCACCGTTCTAATAGACATAGAGCGAAAACGTCGCGAGCTACAAAATGTAGCTCATAATTTCACTACGCGTAGATCAAAGTAGCTCTTTTGGCCCAGCAAACCTACATGTTTTTTGTTTAAAAACATAAAATTGACTTAAAAAGCATTCCAATCTATTTTTTGCATTTGGTATTAATTCGGCACGTAAAAAAACTTGACAATTCGATTATTTCGGTTGAAGCAGATATGTCGCGTGAGACGAATAGCTCTGTTTGCAAAATTGAGCTACTTTTTGTCGCGCGAGACGTCGCTCTGTGTCTAATTGAACGGTCAAGCGCCACAGATTAAGCTTAACCGTTGTGTCAATGACCAAATTTACACCTTCATCTCTACGACCGGCATACTCGGGTATCCCATACATTGTGTATGGGGGATTAAACTTTTTAGTGCTTAAACTTGAATAGGTTCTATTCTAGTGGTAGGTTTTGAATAAAATTTGACATCGTGTTATTGGTAGAATTTTTAAAATTCATTTAATAATTTTTATATAACCTTAAACTTATGATTATTCGTTATGGTACCAATAACAAGTCAATAATACTGCATATATTATGGAATTCTGTAACTTATTTTCAACTTTTTTAAGTGTAGTTCAAACGCAGGAAATATTTTTAAATTATTTTTTTCAAACTTTTCCTTATACAGCAATTATCCGCAGTACGCAATTCCTCTAAATTTGACAGCTCCATGTGTTTTTATATTTTAATTCTTTGAAATATTTTATCCTCTTTTTGAATTTCCTTAGTACTCTTAATGCATTTTGCATTAAATTTGTGCAAAAGATACCTGTTTTATAACAAAAAACTCTAATGCAAAACTCTGGGGCGATATAGTTCAACCTTTGAAACGGTAGTGTAAACTATTTTCCATAGGAATCCGCTATACGCGAAAACTCGAGATACGCTATTGCGCTCGGTCCCGTACGATAGCGTATATCGGATAATGACTGTAAATATATAAGCTTAATTTACATTCAGCAAAAGAAAAAAGAGTAAGAAAATAAATTTTTATTTGATTTCTTTGATTTGAGTCTCCACAATGATCACACTTTGTTATAATTTTGGAGTGATGTGCACAAACTGGTTTCTTAAATTCATCACAAACTTTTCTAGTAGACCGTTTTTTAACACAAAGGAAACAAGTCCCGGTGTGCTTAACTCTACCACGAGCGTCCCGTTTAGTTGGAGTAATTGTTTCATTAGTAACTGGTGCTTTTATAGGACCTCTTTTCATAACCACTACGTGGCCCGAAGTGACGCATAATATGTATATCATTTGATTGAATTTCTATTTCTGGCGTTGCCAAATGTTCACACAGTTGTTGAATGAACATACGTCTCTTGTTTGTAGACGTGTTATACTGAGGATTAGTTTTCTTTGTACAATATGAATGCAGCAAGAGCTGCTACATCTAACATATTGTAAAAAAGCCAGTGGCCACCTATTGGTTTTTCTTTTTGTAGTATATTCTGACAAATACTTGTCCATATTGTCGACACCGCCTTTCAATTAGTTGTAGTCGTCGATTATTGTAGGCTTATTCTTAGGTTATTTCCATGTCATAGTGAAAAGTAGACATGAGGATAACGCACTTTTTTTTGTTTGGACGTATGAACATAAACATACATTCTCACTGAACTCAAATAAGGTTGATTCAGGTATCCTTCCTTTTGGGTTGACGAAGAATTCTGGAACAAAAGTACATTTTTTGTTCACAGTGCCCAAGATTGATAATTTATAGTCTAGCATAAGAGAGAGAGTGCTAAATTGAACGATGTACCCATTTTCACCTTTATGTTACACATTTTACATTAAACTTTGCGATTGCTTTTCCTGGCTATTACAAATTTTCATAAATATCACATCATAAAATAATTTCACTTTTCGTTCGATATAACAATAATGTACAATAGCAAAAACTAAACTTAAGTAACAAACATGCAAATTTGCATGAAAAATAATAAATTAGTTCCGTAACACCTGCAATATTACTGATTTGAAATGATGCAAAAGTGAGTGATCATTAGTTGAAAGATAACAAAAATCAAAAGAATTTTTAAAATTCTATCAACTAAACAAAGGCAAAGAATATAATTTTGTTCTAGAAGCAAAGTTCTTTCTTCAACTGAAACTTAAAACGTGATCTTTTAACTCGTCGTTTACTGCACTACTTTATTGCTCAAAATCTCACAACGTAGCAAAGTAAATTTCGCGGCAGATTGTTAAAAAATTTCACGTACGCTTTCCTGTGCTTTCTGACCGTTCAGTTAGACATACAGCGACAACGTCGCGCGTGACGAAAAATAGCTATAAATTTCACTTTGTGTAGATCAAAGTAGCTCATTTGACTCAGTCAACCAACTTGTTTTATATTTGAAAACACACGAAAATAGGTTGAAATGTGTTCAAATCTAATTTTTTGTGTTTGGCATTAATCTGGCTTGTAAAAAAACTAGATAATTCGATTATTTCGGATGAAGCAAAATTGTCGCGCGCGGCGAGTAGCTCTGTTTGCAAAATTGAGCTACTTTTTTTTCGCGCGCGACGTTTTCGCTGTATGTCTATTTGGACGGTGACTTGATCTCATGGCGCTAGCGCGATGTCCCTTTTTCGATTCGCGCGGCGAGGTTTTTTCTGCTCCCTCCAAGGTGTTATAAATGACAAGGTGAAGTTGTTCAGAGCAAAATGACATTTCTCGACTTGACATTTCTCTTCCGGGGGCTCCGGTATAAAAATCGGGGAGGGCTGGTGCGGGGTAAAGAAATTTGTATGCAGAAAGTGACAGATGTCCCCCACAATGTCGCCCAGCAAAAGCGATAAAAATCAACCTTCTAAATACATTATCGTTTCGGTTCGGCTGTCAACGGCTTATCAATAAACTCAAATTGTAAACAACAATTTGTCTCTTTTCGCCGACCTCGTTGTTTTATACAACTAATGTATACACTTTCTTTTCAAATTTAATGCAACTCCTACGACTAGAAGAGAAGTTATTAAAGTTTTAGCATAAAATGAATGAAACATCCCCATACAAAATGTATGGGATACCCGGATATGCCGGTTGTACAGGTAAGGGGTACAAAAAGTATATCGAAGAAAAAACATGTTTCGAGTTTTTTAAAAATTATTTTTATTTTGGTCGAAAATAAAGAGAATAAAATAGTCTAAACATACATTAACAATTTTTGTCGCTGTGACTTCTCTGTAAAAAGTTATTAAAGATTAAAAATCGAAATCATATCGGGTATCCGGTTATAGAGTTGACAGTTAAACGACTAGAAAATCGAATATCCATAGAAAAAACGAAAGCTCCCTAGCTTCATTGGTTTGCACAATAGATGGCATATTACAACCCATTATTATATTGCTGTCTTTTTCTTGCAATGTGTTTCGACAAGTTTGATCTAATCATGACCTATATAGCTGTCGTGATCGGTGGACATTTTATCTTTCACTATCGTCTGATTTACTTCACTTTTACTACAATTTGTTCTTTCTTTTTTTTTTTACTTTATTCGGTCGATTTCGATCCTCCCTACTACCGTCCTTCCTCTCCAACTTTCTTTTCTCTCCTATTTCGCCCGGCCTGTCTTGCGCTTGACGCTCTTTCGCCCTTTCAAGCAAATTGCTTGATTAATTTATATCTGTTTCCAAGGGTAATTCAATTTTTTGTTTTGAATATTATTCTTAGCCGTTCCTATCAATATTAATCCTTTTCATTCAACTGATATATTAGTTTATCTACTGCTTCTTTATTTCTTTTAGTATTTTTAATCATTATTATTTTTTTAATTATTATTGTTTCGCTGTCCTATCTCAATCCTTATAATAGCCTTCTAACTTTCTGACCAAAAATCTATATGAATGGTCGTGTGGTCGGATACGTGGGTATCAACACCAACGACCATTACTCAAATCTCACTTGCTTCAGTGCTGGTGATTTCCATTGGAGTTTGGTATTTTAACAAATATACCGCCGTTCCAGTTCTAGCGATGCATAACTTCAATGCGAAACCATACAACAGTACAGAAGGAATGAGAAAGCTCTCCTCTAAACGAGAAAGTTTCACTGGTTGCGTATTCCACAAACAGATGGATGGCGTTACCGGCTTTCTGCTATCTTTATTATTATTTATTAATATTTATTTATTTACGTTATCGGGCAATAGGCCTAAATAACAGATACAAATTCTTAATTAGTAAACAACTTAAACATAAATAACACTAGCCCTTTACAACTGACGAAGGTGAGAAACAGGGATATGAAAATCTGCAGATGATTCAAGTCTATTGTAGCTGACACACATTTTAATTAATGGGTCGTTAGCGCCAAATGAAGAAGATCGAAATGGGATCCTGATTAAAGACCTGCTTCTAAGATCCCTAGTAGGTTCAGAAAAACTGATCAGATTTAAAATTTTAGGTGCATCAATAAGCCCATTTAATAATTTATGCATGAAAATACATTGAGCATTCTTTCTCCTGTGTCCTAAAGTTTCGAGACCAAATAACTGAAACCTGACATGGTACGGGGGGCGTGGCATTTGGTTTGACCAAGGAAGACGATAAAACATAGCGCGTGTCACCTTTTTCTCAACCTTTTCTATCGTGTCTATATAGGTCACTGGGTTTGGACACCAAACAACGCAAGCAAATTCTAGTATAGGACGGACTAGGGCACAGTATAACGATTTAAGACAGAAAGGATCTTTAATGTCGGAAGAAGCACGTAGAATAAGTTTGGGGGGTTTTCCAAGTAGGGTTTCGGATGATGAGTTTGTAGCGGTTTTACTCACGTCCGTTCTCTTAGGTTGGTGAAATAGAAGAGAGCGTTTATTCGTATAATCGTGGGGAGATTGTGTGGTCGGCTCAGAGCCCGGTTTATGTCCTCAAGTAGAGCGTTTGTACCTTTATATATTCACCACATCACATCCCCCTTTCTTTTAAAATTTCCTTGGCTGGTAAATATTCCTACCGTAGCGCGATTGGTGAACTGGTATGCGTTTAGTCTCTGAGTGTTGCTGTGTGTTTTTCTCTACTTCGCTGTCTTGATTCGCGCTATCTACATATGCAGGCTTAAGCCGATCAATCGAGATTGAGGCTTTTTTTCCTTTCACTTCGAGTGTGTATGTTTTTTTGTTCCTGTCTAATACTTTGTAAGGACCGTCATACGGAGGTGTTAGTGATGGCCTGATCTTATCTACTCGCACAAATACATGAGTACAACTATCTAAACTCGAATGTACGTAAACTCCTTTGTTTGTGTTATGATTGGATGTTTGTGTTGGCTTTAGCTTCCTCATCACTACTCTCAAATTGTTTACAAATTCGCACGTTGCATTCGCTATCGTTTTGTTGTGGTCGAAAAACTCTCCTGGTAGGCGTAAACAAGTACCATAAGTTAATTCGGCAACGGTTGCTCCTATATCTTCTTTTAACGACGATCGCATTCCTAACAAAACGAGTGGTAGTGTCTCAGTCCACCTGGATCGATCGTGGCACATTAGAGCTGCTTTAAGTTGGCGGTGAACTCGTTCGATGTGCCCGTTTGCCTGAGGATGGTAAGGAGAAGATTTGAGGTGATCAATACCGAGTGTTTCGGAAAGCTTTTTGAACAGATCGCTTTCAAACTGTCGACCGCGGTCGGTGGTGATTTTGCTAGGTACACCAAACCTAGCAATCCAGTGTGTGACGAATGCGCGTGCGACGGTATCAGCCGTCATATTTGGTAAGGGAATCGCCTCCGGCCAACGCGTAAACTTATCGATACCGGTTAAACAATAAGCATTTCCTTCGGACGGAGGTAAAGGGCCGATGAGATCCATGTGCACGTGCTGGAATCTGTGTTGTGGTACTTCGATGTGTTCTACTTCGGTGAAATTGTGTCTAGTTACCTTGCTTCTTTGGCATTCTATGCAGTTTTTTACGAATTGTTTACAGTCCTTTCTCAGGGCTGGCCAAACGTAGCGTTGTGAAACGAGATGCGTGGTAGCTCGAATGCCGGGATGAGAAATACCATGTATTTTTTTAATTACGTGTGCTCGGAGTGCTTCGGGAACTAGTGGTCGGATTTCTTGTGTGGAAACGTCGCAATATAGTGTACCTTTTTTCGATGGTAGTTCCAATTCCTTCAGAACAATTGAGCTAGATTGTGGTGGGTTTCTTATGAATTTTTGTATGTCATTATCCATTCTCTGTAGCTCTGCCATTTTTTCGTAATCGATGGAATCGGAAGAGACGGCTTCGATGCGACTTAGCATGTCTGCAACGTTGTTTTCGTTACCAGGGATGTGGCGAATATCTGTTGAATATTCGCTAATGAAAGCCAGTCGTCGCTGCTGAGTGGGGTTAGCTCGCTCTGGACGTTGGTGAAACGCCGTCACTAAGGGCTTGTGGTCGGTGTAAATGCAAAATGTTCGTCCTTCAAGAAAATCGCGAAAGTATTTAACTGATTGATATATGGCATACAGTTCCCTATCATACGTGCTTGCTTTTAGCATGCTGGTGCATTGTTTTTTTGAAAAGAATGCTAAGGGTGTTATGCTTTTTTTCCACCTGATGGAGTGCGCCTCCTATGGCAACATTTGAAGCGTCGACGTACAAGCTGAGTTTAGCATATGGTGATGGATGAGCGAGTAATGTTGCACTCGCCAATTCTTTTTTAGAGTTTTCAAATGCATCAATTGTCTCTTTGTTCCAGTTAAGTGGAGTATTGTCATTTCGCACATTTCCTGGTATCATTTTTTGTAAAACGTCCTGATTTGCAGCCGCGTGCGGGATAAAACGCCGGCAAAAATTTATCGTGCCAAGGAATGTTTTTAGTTGTTTTGTAACCTTCGGTCTTGGGAAATCGATAATGGCTTGTACTTTTGATGGGTTCGGTTTGATTCCCTCCGGAGTTATTAAATGACCGAGGAAAGTTACGGAAGATTTTCCTATTTGGCATTTACAGAAAGATCAGAAAGATCGACTACCCAGAATCTCTGGCGTATGGCGGCAATTACTGTTTCGGTTTTTTTATGTTGATATTTTTCATGGTAAAATCGTACGATGAGCATGGTTATATAGTGAGATTTAGGTAATAAAATTGGATATTTTGTATCTGAACTTAAAATTTCGACTTTATCTAGCCTTCCATTTGCTCTCATAATGTTGTTTTCATCTATGATAGGGCAGAGATTTTTTATGTTGCTATTTTTCGATATTGGCAATTTCATGCTAAGGGCTGTTACCTCCTCTTCAAATCCTTCCCATTGTGCTTTCCTAATTAATAGATTTTCAGCCATGTCTAAAATGGGCTTATCTATTATTTTTGGACTTTCTTTATTTTTTGATTTAAGTCGTTTTAAATATGTTAGCCCTATTGCCAATGCTTTCATCAATCTTTTCCAGCTGGAGCACCAATTGACATTTATGACTTCCCAGTCTATTTTTTCCGTTGTGCTAATTGCGTTAAGGTAAATCGATTGCATTTCTTCTACAGTTTCTGACTCGAGATCGAGTTTTGGAATTTCCTGATCTTGCAAAAATTTCGGTCCTGTTAGCCAAATGGATTGCCGCGATGATTGTTTGGTGGCTTCATCGGCCGGATTATCTTTTGAACAAACCCAGTTCCATTGTGCGGCTGAAGTTTTACTTAATATTTCTCCTACTCTTGCAGCTACGAATTGTGTGTACCTTTTTGGTTCTGCAGCAGCTATCCATGCCATTACTGTTTTAGAATCAGTCCAGTAGAACGTGTCGTTAATGTGTACCCTGAGCTCTTTTAAAATTGTATCGGCTAATCTTACTCCGAGAACTGCACCTTGCAGCTCCAAACAGGGAATTGATAAAGGCTTTATCGGCGCAACGCGAGATTTCGCTGCTATAGGAGAGACTTCAATACCATTTGAACTAATTGTTCTCATATAAACGATGGCTGCAAAAGCTTTGTCGGATGCATCGACAAAAACGTGAATTTCCCGCCGAGTTATGCTGTGATTTGTTTGGGAATAACATCTTTTAATATTGATTTTTTCAACTATTTTCATGCTCTTAACCCAAGCGTTCCATTGATTAATTATAACAATTGGAAGCTTGTCATCCCAATTATGCCCTAATCTCCACATTTCCTGCATTATTAATTTGGCTTCTATAAGGTGGTTTGCTAATAATCCTAATGGATCGTATATTTTCATTATTACTGACAAAACTTCACGCTTTGTTGTAAATTCGTTGGCCATATTAAGAAATTTAAGTATATATTTGAAACAATCGCCTTCTGTATCCCACCATTGGCCTAATATTTTTGGGTAAGTTTGATCCTTTTCAGTGATTTTTAATAAACTGCTTTCACTTACACGCTCTGCTGCCAAGTTATTTAATAAGCCTTTTGAATTTGATATAAAATTTCTAATAAAAAAGTTTGCTTCGTCGTGAATGGTAATTACTTCGCTTACTCTTTCTAGAGCTGCTTCTTCTGTATCAAAACTGTCAAGGTAATCATCGACGTAGTGATTTTGAATAATTGCTGTGACAGCTTCGGGGTGAATATTTATAAATTGCTTAGCATTTTCATTTTTTACATATTGAGCGCACGCTGGTGAGCAGGTAGCTCCAAATATCATTACATTCATTTTTAATGTTTTTGGAATACTAGTAGGACTTTCTCTATACAAGAAAAGCTGTGCGGATTGATCTTGCTGTCTTATTTTAACCTGGTGGAACATTTCTTTTATGTCCCCTGAAACCCCTACACTTCCTTCGCGAAAACGAACAAGAATTCCGAAAAGAGATGCAACTGCATCGGGACCTGTTAGTAACTGCGAATTTAATGAAATTCCTGCGTTTTTCGCGGCAGCATCGAAAACTAATCTTGGTTTTGGTTTGGGCTTATTATAATTTATCACTGCGAAATGGGGAATATAATTTATTTTGTTCCCGAGCAATTGATGATGATTATCCTTCACAACTTCAGCATAACCCTTTTCACAATATGATGCAATTTCTGCATGATACCATTCCTTCAGCGCATTATCCTTTTCTAATTTTCGTTCAAGACCTTGTAAGCGTCTCAAGGCTTGTTCATAGCTTTCTGGTAAAACAACTTTATCATCCTTCCAAAGCAAACCTATTTCGTAACCAAGATTTACCTTTTTCATTGTACTTTTCATAAGCGTATTAGCTCTTTCTTCTGATTTTGAGATCAATTTATCCGATCCCGGTTTGACCCCAAATTCTTCTGTTGAGAAATAGTCTCTCATAAGTTTATGCAAGGACATTTTTTGCTCGTTGTTTTCTATGACGGTAAAGAGCTCATGTTTTTCAGCCATGTTTTTTTCTGTGTATTGTGTTTGAATTTCATTGTTTTCACCAAATAGCACCCACCCCAAATTTGTCTCATTAGCTATCGGTTCTCCTGGTTTGCCTGCGCGACTTTGTCGTGCATATATCAAATGTGCGTGAGGTAGCCCAAGTAATACTGTTGGCCTACCATTTTCAAAACTCGCTAACGTTATATCTTCGAGATGTTTGTATCGTGTTTTAATTTGTTCTGCGTTGACTGATTGAGCTGGCAGACGCATTTCTTGCACTGTTCGTAACCCGTTTAGATCTAGGAATTTTCCTTCGACATTTTTAATTTTAACACTTATCACTTCACTTTCGGGCTCCTCTTGACGTACCCCGTTTGTCCACGACAATGATAAAGGTAGCTTAGGACCCGTGGCCTTTAACGCTTCCTTCGTTTGCTTGAGAATCAAGCTAGCCGATGAACCCGTATCGATGAATGCAAATGTATTCAATTGTTTCGCGTTATGTTTAAGTGTTATGGGCAATATTTGAAATAGACATTGTTTGTGATTATGGACATTTAATCTTTCAACGGTATGCGTATTTGGTCGAAAATTGTGAAGAAGAGTATGATGTTTTTTGTGGCAATTATTTTCTCTGCACTGTGGTGGAAGGTAGCAAGTTCGCGATTCATGATTTGTTTGGTTACAGCAATTTGCACATATTCTACCTTGCTTTATGACATTCCAACGCTCATTAACATGCATGTATTGAAATCTACGACAATCAATTAATTTATGACCAAGGCCACAAATGAAACATTTTGCTCTTTGCCTTTGGACAGGCTCTTGAATTACGCGTTGTTGGGGCTGTGCATATGAGCTTGGTTGGTCTGCTTCCTTTGCTCCCTTCGCCTTTAATAAGATTGCCAATTGCTCCTGGGGTCTGAGCCATGCCGCAAGGTCGCCTAAAGTTCTAACCCTTTTTTCACTTAAAGTGTATTGATACCATTTTCGCATTAGTTCGACCGGTAGTTTTCCCACTAAGTTTTCTATGAGCATAGTATCTTGCAAATAATCTGCTCGACCCAACGTGGTCATACTTCCTATCATATTGTCGATTGCATGCATAAAGGTAAGAAAAGTTTTAGGGTTATCCATGTTTGGGTTATCTATGCTCATGAGGTCTTTAACGAGCGTTTGGTAAATTATATTTGGGTTGCCATATTCATTTTCAAGGCGCTCCATGATGGCTTCTATGTTAGCTTCATCGAAAAGCATTCCGCTGACACTTTCAGCTGCCTCCCCTTTCAAACTTTTCTGTAAGGCTCTTAGAATTTCTAAGGCTGAAAAATCTTCCTCGCGTTTAAATTTATCAAACACAGTTTTAAATCGCGTCCAGGTTCCCAGTTGCCCAGTTCCCAGTTGCCATCAAATTCTGGCAAGTCCATTGTCTGGGGCCTAGGAGGACTTGCGGTTCGTTCCTTTAAAACTTGCACCATGCTCCTGATAAACTCCATTAAATCCGGGCTCGGTTCGGCTTTCGGTATATTTGCGATAGGATTTGTTGTGACATTTTCCTCCTCCTCTTCACCTAAGCTGAAATCTTCCATCTCTTGGGCTTGATTCCGCGTTTTCTTTTTTTAACCGTTCAACTTCTTCCCTTTCGTACGCCCGTTTTTTCTCTAGTTCTTCTTTCTCCCTTTTAACCCGCACTAATTCTTCGTTGTCCCTTTTAAGTTCCGCAATAACATTATATAATTCTGACGGGTCAACGTCGGACCCCTTAGTAGACTTAGATCTAGTTAAAACGTTTGTAGTACTCACAACCTTTTTCGCCGTTTTGCTGGTCTGCATCTCTTCGCTCTGCTGTTGCTGTTGTTGTGACTGCTGCAGCTGCATCCTTTGCTGCTGCTGCAGTTGTATATGTTGCTGTTGTTGCGCCTGCTGCTGTTGTTGCGGCTGCTGCTGCGGCTGCTGTTGTGGCAGCTGCGGGGGCAGCGGCGGCTGGGGCTGCGGCGGCTGGGGCTGCGGCTGCGGCTGCGGCTGCTGTTGAGGCATGCTGTCTCGCCTTGCTGTTCACTGCCTCACTTTTTTTTTTTTTTTTTTTTTTTTTTTTTTTTTTTTTTTTTTTTTTTTTTTCTTTTTTTTTTTTAATCACTCTCCGTCACTACTTCGCTGCTACAGTGCTACACTGCTCACTGCTGCACTGCTTCACTGCTTCGCTGCTTCACTGCAACACTGCGACTTCAGTTTTTTTTTTTTTTTTAATAACTCTCCGTCACTGCTTCGCTGCTACACTGGTTCCTGGTTCTGTCCAAATCGATGGACACATACTGCTCCGTCAAACTTTTCACCAATTTTCCTCCTCTGCTCGCACGCCACTAGCACTTTCCGTATCTTCGATACAAAGCGTTTTCTTTATTCACTGCACTTTTACACACTTCTGCTGCTGCTTCTTTTATCGTCCTAGCTCGGTCCGAGCTGCTGCACTGCTTCACTGCTTCACTGCTACACTGCGGCTTCAGTTTTTTTTAATCACTCTCCGTCACTTCGCTGCTCACCGGTTCCTGGTTCTGTCCAAATCGATGGACACACACTGCTCCGTCAAACTTTTCACCAATTTTCCTCCTCTGCTCGCACGCCACTAGCACTTTTTTTTTTTTAATCACTCTCCGTCACTTCGCTGCTCACCGGTTCCTGGTTCTGTCCAAATCGATGGACACACACTGCTCCGTGAAACTTTTCACCAATTTCCTCCTCTGCTCGCACGCCACGCCTCCTCTGCTCGCGTCCTGGCCTGCCCTGGCTTGGGCTTTCGTGGGGACAGTCCGTCCGTCCTGGCCTGCCCTGGCTTGGGCTTTCGTGGGGACAGTCCGTCCGTCCTGGCCTGCCCTGGCTTGGGCTTTCGCGGGGACAGTCCGTACGTCCTGGCCTGCCCTGGCTTGGGCTTTCGCGGGGACAGTCCGTCCGTCCTGGCCTGCCCTGGCTTGGGCTTTCGTGGGGACAGTCCGTCCGTCCTGGCCTGCCCTGGCTTGGGCTTTCGCGGGGACAGTCCGTCCGTCCTGGCCTGGCCTGGTTTGGGCTTTCGTGGGGACAGTCCGTCCGTCCTGGCCTGCCCTGGCTTGGGCTTTCGTGGGGACAGTCCGTCCGTCCTGGCCTGCCCTGGCTTGGGCTTTCGCGGGGACAGTCCGTACGTCCTGGCCTGCCCTGGCTTGGGCTTTCGCGGGGACAGTCCGTCCGTCCTGGCCTGCCCTGGCTTGGGCTTTCGTGGTGACAGTCCGTCCGTCCTGGCCTGCCCTGGCTTGGGCTTTCGCGGGGACAGTCCGTCCGTCCTGGCCTGGCCTGGTTTGGGCTTTCGTGGAGACAGTCCGTCCGTCCTGGCCTGCCCTGGCTTGGGCTTTCGTGGGGACAGTCCGTCCGTCCTGGCCTGCCCTGGCTTGGGCTTTCGCGGGGACAGTCCGTACGTCCTAGCCTGCCCTGGCTTGGGCTTTCGCGGGGACAGTCCGTCCGTCCTGGCCTGCCCTGGCTTGGGCTTTCGTGGGGACAGTCCGTCCGTCCTGGCCTGCCCTGGCTTGGGCTTTCGTGGGGACAGTCCGTCCGTCCTGGCCTGCCCTGGCTTGGGCTTTCGAGGGAATCGTCCTTCCTGGCTGTACCCCGACCGGGTTTTCGAGTGAATCGTCCTTCCTGGATCCTCTACTCTGAGTTCCTGTGTAGGTTTACTTCCTCTCTGGAGCCACCATATCCTTAACCGGGCAATAATCCCAATAGAAGGTCTGCAGTGACGGAATCGCAACCCCGTATGCAAGCGGAGTAAGTAACGCTACACTGTTCTTAGGGAAGAACGGAACTAACTTTATTCATTCATATCGGCGTAGCCGTTCTACGCCGCTATCTTACTCTAGCGATGCCTAATCCTAATTTTCCTAATCCTAGTTTCCTTATGCCCTATGTCCTTATCATGAATACCCCCACCCTTATTTTAATGTGGCTTCTATGCCCACGCAATTTACGCGCGCATCCTAATTACTAATACTACTTAAACTACTAATCGCACTAGCTGTCCTAATCTATAAAGTGGGCGTGGCCTTCCTATCTAATCCTATGCTATAGTTCATCCTACTTCCGAATTCATCCTAGTTCTAGTCTTTATCCTAATTAGTTCATTTCTATTTTTAGAATCCACCTTGTTCATTTCTGTAGGCGACAGTCGTTGCCACCTAATTTTGGCTCTAAGGCATCAATTTTTGACAGTGCGCATCAATTTTTGCCTCTAAGGCATCAATTTTTGACAGTGCGCATTAATTTTTGACACTTACGCACCTATTTTTGTCTGTAAGTCATCAATTTTTGACTCTTGTAGGAATCATGACAATTTTACAAGGTATTTAAGCAGATTTTTAACAATTATCATTCCACATCTCATTAAAAATACAAAAACTGTGTAAATTGATTGTTTCTTGAGAAAAAATGATGAAATTTTAGAAATTCTAAAGCTTTTGTTTACAGCTGAAAATACATGCCAATATTTTTCACTCCATTAAATCTTCTAAATTGGCAAAACAATTATTTTATTTTAAATTCTTTCAATAAAATTATTCACTACTTAACCTAATTTCAACCATTTCAGAACACACAGTTTCAGAAATTACGTAAAATTTTGTAAATAAAGCAATCGACTCACAGTCAAAAATTGATACCTTCGAGGCAAAAATTGATGCGCACTGTCAAAAATTGATGCCTTCGAGGCAAAAATCGTGAAACGCTGTCAAAAATTGGTGCCTTCGAGACAAAAATAGGTGAGTTAGAGTCAAAATTTAGCGGCAACGACTGTATCAGCGTTAATTGCTAAACCATTTTCTCTTAGGCGTTTAAAAACTGTTTCGAGGTGCATTTTGTGATTTTCTATGCTACTCGAGGCGATGCATAAATCATCTATATACGGGAAAACGTACGGGAGATCGCAAAATATTGCGTGTAGGTAGCGTTGTAGGGTTTGTCCAGCGTTTCTCAACCCGAACGTCATAAAGTTAAACTCATACTTTTGTTATTTGTTATTTATTAATTAAAATTCAACGGACCGCACGTGGCCCACTTGAAGCGATTTCATTTACATTAGCATAGTCACATTTCGGTCATTCATTTTTCACGCTTAGTCTTAAGTAACATAATTAACATGTAAAAGGTCGCACGACACGAATACTATTTAACAATGCGGTGCGCGACATGTCAGGTTGATGACGATCACAAATAACATTAAACTCACGGCACATACGAATAAACGGATCAGAGGAGCCAAAGCGAGTGCGGCGTTCCTCCACGTCAAGTAGCGATCTAGCTCGGAGCGATCTCGGCGGGACATACATGTTGAGCCTCGAAAGAAGCGCAGGCGAGTCGATCCGATTGTCAAGAAGTCCCGCGACAAACAGCCTCTGAGCGTTGCAGTTCCGCTGCTTCAGAGTCTCGATGCCAAGCAACGCACAGCGTCCCTCATAGTCCAGATGGACACTCCAGGAGCGCAAAGCGAACCGCGTGAATTTGCGCTGGATCGACTCTAAACGAGCTAGGGGACGAGCAGCTGTAGGCCACCATACTACTGAAGCGTATTCTAACACTGGTCGCACCAAAGCACAATATAGCGTCTTGATGCATATCGGGTCAGTGATGTCTCGTGTTATTTGTTTTAGTAAGCCGATCAATTGGTTACCCTTAGTGACAACGTGCTCTAGCTGGTCGTGGAAGCTCAACTTTTCGTCAAGGAGCACTCCTAGATCCGTGACACAGCTTTTGCGCTCAATGGTAGATCCATTTAACGCATAGTCATACACTAAGGGGCACCGCTTTCTCGCAAACGTAACGACAACACACTTCTCGACGCACAATTCAAGACCATTCAAAGAGCACCATGACTGGAAGGCACTTAGAGTGGCTTGAAGGCGGAGTTGGTCTGACCGGTCACGGATAGGCAGGAACAGCTTCGCGTCGTCTGCATACAGTAGGTGGCCGTCAGGAGGGAGCAACCGTGTTACGTCATTCAGGAAAATGACAAACAGCAGCGGTCCAAGGTTACTCCCCTGCGGCACCCCCGAAGAAGCATCGATACGGCGCGACGTATGGGGTCCCATCTTCACGCAGTATGTGCGACCAGCAAGATAGGAGCGCATCCAGGCCAGCAGCTGCACGGGCAGACCAAGCGTTTCGAGCTTTGCGAGCAGCAAGGCGTGCGGAACGCTATCGAAGGCAGCCTTGATGTCCGTGTAGACTGCGTCGATCTGCGAGCCGGCATCGATGGTCCTGTGGCAGAGGCTAACGAACTCAACCAGGTTGGTGGTGGTTGAACGCTGAGGGACAAATCCATGTTGAGCTGTGCTAATGTAGTTCGAGGCAGCTGCGAGGAGAGGTTCGTACACCAGGAGCTCGAAGACCTTAGCGCAGGCACAAAGCGATGTAATGCCACGGTAATTACATGCATTTGATTTGTCCCCCTTTTTGTGCACTGGAACAAGCCACGAAGTTTTCCAGCAGGCAGGATAGATGCCCAAACGCAGCGAGTCGCGAAAAATCGAGGCCAGGATAGGCGCGATGGTGGTGCCACAACGCTTAAGCGTGGAAGCCGGGATCCCGTCAGGCCCTGGAGCAAACGAAGATTTCAGCCTGTCAATCGCTTTCGAGACTGAATACTCATCGATGATCGGCAAGTTTGGGGCACCACCGGTACGTTTGATAATGCGTCGGCTATCTGCCTCTCATCAGTTACAGCTGGAAGGAAGGTGGCGGCAAAGCGCGAGGCAAAAATATCACATACTGCAGACGGATTGTTGCCGTTGCGCCCGTTGAAACTGACGGAGCTAGGAAAACCAGAGGATTTCCGACGATTGTTTGCGAAGTTCCACAGTACACGTGAATTGCCGCGGCAGCGCAAAACCGTACGCCGTACGTGCCCCAGGTAGCGGAACCTGTTATAGCGCCAATAGAGAGAGTGCGCAGTATTATAGTTGCGCAATGCAGCGGGACACCTACGCAACAAATAATCGCGATACGCGGCAGCTTTAGCCGTTTTGAGCCTGCGCAGCGTTCTGTCACCCCAAGGGGGGCCTCGTTTAGGTCGTTTCACCGGCGTGCATTCATTCAGGGCTTGCAACATGAACCGCTCAAAATCTTTCACAGCGAGGTCAAGAGTGGCGTAACGGGAACAATCGAAGACATTCGCGAACGAGGCGATCATCGGCAGGAGCCTGTTAAAGTCCGTCCTCGCGTAGTCAAGGCGTGATGTTAGCGCAGGAACGGCTGATTCCTCTCGTGGTAGCGGGATGGCCAACTCAAGCGCAGGGTGATAGGTGTCAATTGCTAACAGCGGGGTGAGGCAAAGTTCAAGCGGAAGGCAAACAGAAGCAACTGCATTATTTGCAAACACCAGGTCTAAGACGCGTCCGCTGCTGTTAAGATGACCATTGATCTGGAAAAGTCCGCTATGATGCATCTCGTCCATAACAGAGCGGAGAGAGCCGATCGCGTACGTGGCTCATAATGCAGAAATGGCAAATCCGGATCATGCTGAGCGGCTGACCAGGACACGAGAGGTTGGTTGAAGTCTCCTAACAGTAAACCGTCTCTGGGATGCATAGTTGAGCATAATGAGCGAATGCAGTTTTCGATTTCACGGAGCGTGGCAGCATTTGCGGCAAGTCTAGGCGGGAGGTATGCAGCAATGATGAATAGTCGGGAATTGCCTAGTTGTATTACAACGCACACTAGCTCAAGCGATGGATGCAGCGTTGTGTGTTCCCGTGACGTCAGAGACTGAGAGCACGCAATCAACACACCTCCACCGCGGGAACATGTACTGTTGTCAACACTACGATCGCATCGGTAGACTCGGAAGCTATCGTCAAACAGCAAAGCCGAAGGTAGACTAGGATCGAGCCAGGTTTCCGTAAGCACTTCTTCTTCTTTTGGCTCAACAACCGTTGTCGGTCAAGGCCTGCCTGTACCACTTGTGGGGTTTAGCTTTCAGTGACTTTTGGATTACCCCCCATAGCAGGATAGTCAGTCCTACGTATGGCGGCACGGTCTAGTTGGGGCTTGAACCCATGACTGGCATGTTCTTAAGTCGTACGAGCTGACGACTGCACCATGAGACCGGTTCCGTAAGCACTATTACATCGAAATTGGATTCCAACTCCGACAGGCGAAACTCATCGACCTTCGTGCGCAGTCCCCGCACGTTTTGATAGTAAACAGAGGCAGTGGAACGGGCAGTGCGAAGCGCATTAGCAGCAGGAACATAACAGGTAGGTGTTTGTGCAGACTTAACAGAGGTTCGTCTATTCGTGAAAGAAACGGTCAAGTGTGGTCTGTTGTAAGTTGGTGTTGGAAGTGCGGCGAATTAAAAGCGGGCCGTCAATGAGTGTTGAATTAGGACCATGAGTGGTGTCATTCAGCGTGTGTTCTCCCAATTGTGGTGATGTTAGTGTTTGAGCCTGTGAAGTTGATGCGTTTGCCGGTGAGTGATAGACAGTGGATGTTGGTGTGCGAGGCATCGAACGGCGATCGATCGACAACAGGTGTGCGTGTGAGAGAACGGTGTTTGATGGTGATTGGTGACGATGAGTGTCCATGCTCTCGTTGACGGGACTGTACAAATTGACGTACACCAATACCGACAGGCCAGGACGATGGGGCGAGTGCTGCGTCACGAAGGGCGGCCGGTACTCTCACTTTGAAAGAAAGCCAGTTTACGCTGTCAACACTGACTCCCTTCCTCAGCAAGCAGTATGCTAGGACGTCATCGGTGGCTAAACGGCGTTTCACAGAAGCGACCACTTGCTCCACGGTGACGGCAGTGGACAAGCGAGATAGTCGGATCCATATTCTGTCTGTGGCCGGCTGGGGAAACGCTGCTCGAAGCGGTGACGATAGCGAATCGGTTCCCATGAGTTCTTCCGGTAGCGTAGACGGGGGTGGGATGCCGACTGTAGTGTTAGTGTACGCGCTTGGCGATGACACTGCATACATGTTATTTTGACGAATGTTTACGTTTTTGTTGACATCAGGGGACATAGAATCCTCGATGATACGCCGCCGCTTTCTACCCGCAGCGGGCCGAGGATCGGTATTGCAAAGCTGAGGTATGGGTGCATTTTGCAGTAGAGTAAATCCACTGCGCACCTCGGCGATAATCGGTTCAATAAGCTTCCCCACAGCCGCAACAGTTGAGGTGAGAGCAGCTTGAAAACCGACCTGAGCCCCGATCTCTTTGACTGATCGGCAGCGCGGATTTTTCAGGATATTGGTGCACCCAGTGCAGCTCCAGTGCAGATCGATGTGAGTCAGGACCGCATCAATCAGCTCGGAAGGCAGCCTGCAACAACCGCGGTGAAAAGTAGCCTCACAGTACGCACAGCCGACGATACAGTCGGCAGCATCCAGTGGCACAGCACACGCGAAACAGATAGCCGCCATCGCGAAATTATGCGCGGTTTTGATCACACCACCGTTAACCCGGATTAAAAACGTTAATACACAGTCGTGGGTCAATGAAATAACACACTAACGCGCAACAGTAACAGGAAGCAGGTTGGTAGTCAATTGAACGAGTATTAACTGGGTACGTTAGAAAATACACTTAAATATTTTTGGAAAAACGCGGAGCACAGCGATATGCGACCGAGCAGTTAGACGTCAAACGGAGTGGTTATGGCTGTTTTTGGGATGTCTTGCTTTGCTACGGGAATCTGGTGGTATGCGCGCTGCAGATCTATACATGAAAACACGTTATTGCCGTGTAGTATATTGCTTACGTCTTGTATGTGTGGTATAGGATCTCGGTCTGGTTCGGTCACCGCGTTTAAGCCTCTGTAGTCGCCGCACGGTCTCCAGTTACCGTTAGGTTTTTTAACCATGTGCAGTGGACTGGCCCAGCTGCTTTTAGACGGTTTGCAAATGCCTTGTTCTACCATGTATTGGAATTCGGTTTTAGCTGCTTGTAGTTTTTCTAAAGGCAATCTGTGTGGTTGGCAGAAAATAGGCGGGCCAGTAGTGAGTATTTGGTGTTCCACCGTTTTAGTAGTTTTATGTTTAGTGTTCAGCTTTGTGATATCTTTGTATCGTTCAACTATGCTGGCAAATTGTTTGTTTATGCAAATTGTTGAAATTGTATTCTTATTTTGACTTTTTGTACTTTGAATCTCGAGTTTTGTCGAGTTGTCTATTAATCTCTTTCTCTTAACATAGGCTAATAGATCGTAAAACTCGAGAAAATCCGCACCTATTATAGGCGTACTGACGTCGGCGACAACAAATGTCCATGAGAATTTTCTCTCGAGTCCCAAATCAAGACTTAACGTTTTTTGCCCATATGTAGCTATTTGTGTGCCGTTTGCGGCTGAAAGTTTTCGTGAAGGCGAAGGGTTAAGTCTCTCTTTCGTATTTGGTGGAATAACCGATATCTCGGCGCCGGTGTCGATTAAAAAACGGTGATGTGAAATGTTATCGGTAATGTGTATTCGGCATATTTGTTCAGAGTTAGTGTTAGTGTTGCTTTCACTCTTCGCAGGTGCTAACGATGGTGAGTGCGGTTGAGGTCGATCTACGGTGTGTGCGTTACCAGGTGCGTGCGAGTGGTGTCTCACCGTGAGTGATGGTGTTCTCGGCAAATCTGAGTGTTTCAGAATGTGTAGCGTTTGGTGGTATATGTGGTTCAGTGTATGGTGAGTGGCTTCGTGGTGCGCTATGGGATGATAAAATGAATGTTTGAGTTCGTGTTGCGCTATGTGGTGATGAAATGAATGTTTGAGATGGTTTTACGTGAGTGTCTCTTGCTGGGAGTAGAAATCGAACTATTTTTTTGGTTGTGTTGGCATCAGCTCGTCGAAAAAAATGCATCGAGTGTTATGATCATTTGGATGATCTTTCTCACATCTTTTGGCTTTGTTGCCAAAACGCAAATGAAACCAGCATATCCATCTGCGCGGTGATTTGTTGTGTGGTTGAGAGGGGGAACGTCTGCCCCATGGCTCTCTTATTCTGGAACGTTGCCGAGGTCGATGCTCGTACGATCTAGGTTGTTGCACTGCGAGCACTTCCTCAAGCCGCTGCGAAAGGGCTTCGATTTTGCACTCTAGGGCAGCGATTTGTGCCGTCGGCTCGTGACGGTTTTCAGCGGATCGTGCGCTCACTGCTAAGACATCGCTATGGGGGGCTTCCATAATTTTGTCAGCTATCGTAGCTTGCTCGTCTAATTACGCGGATGGCACTGCTGCTATAATTGACCGTATCGTTGGTGTTAGCGCTCGCAACCAAATGTTGGATAGTATGGTGTCAGGGCAATGGTCTCCTCCCATTCGACGCATTTGGGCCAGGAGTTGGCTTGGTTTTTGGTCGCCGAGGGATACGCCCGATAAAAGGCTGGTCAACCTTTGGTTCTCCGAGGGCTGAAAATGGTCGATGACAGCCTTCTTAATCGTTACGTATTTGCCGATTGTGCCCGCTTTGTTGCATACTGCGATGGCGGAGTGAAAGTGTTTGGCTTGAGACCCGAGTGCAACAATAACTGCATTGAACTTGTGCTTGTCGAGTTTCACTGCATTCATGTAAAACGCTGCCTCGAGACACACGAACCATGTCTCCACATCTTCCGTATCGAACGTCGGGAAACTGATACGCGGTCCAGTTGCCGCGATCTCCTGTTCCTCTTCGATAGGCACGGCAGTTTCGGGTGTCGTCATTTCGGGCAGCCCAAAAAAAATGGAAAAAAATCGTGTAAAAATTCACTTTCGGTCACGATCACGTCGGGGTCACCAGTTTGGGGGGTTTTTCCAAGTAGGGTTTCGGATGATGAGTTTGTAGCGGTTTTACTCACGTCCGTTCTCTTAGGTTGGTGAAATAGAAGAGAGCGTTTATTCGTATAATCGTGGGGAGTTTGTGTGGTCGGCTCAGAGCCCGGTTTATGTCCTCAAGTTGAGCGTTTGTACCTTTATATATTCACCACAATCCTAACATATTTAATGCTTTTGAGACGATTGTGTGGAAATGGCACGATAATATAAGTTTACTGTCTAACATTATTCCTAAATCACGAGCTACAGATGACCGCGGCACACTGTCTTGACCTATTGTGTAATTAAAAGTTATTGGTATCCTTTTCTTAGAGAAAGTAATGCAGTTACATTTTTGTACATTCACAAACATTTCGTTATCATGGCACCACGTCAAAAAACGGTTTACGGAATCTTGAAGTATTTCGCAGTAATTTGAATTTTCAACAGCAAGGAACATCTTAAGATCGTCTGCATATAGTAAAACATTGACGTTGGGAACAGCAAACACAATATCGTTAATAAATATAATAAATAATAATGGCCCTAATATGCTTCCTTGTGGAACACCAGAAAAGTTACAGAAAGGGTCAGAAAAAGTTTTTCCAATTTTTACATAAATGTAACGGTTCATTAGGTAGCTTTCTAACCATGCTAAAAAAATTGAGTGTACACCATATTTTAATAATTTAGCAAGCAATAAGTAGTGGTTGACCTTTTCAAAGGCAGCGCAGAAGTCAGTATAAATGACATCAACCTGGAGGCCCTTGTCAATATTGGAGTAGCAAAATTGAAGCAAATGAAGCAGGTTAGTTTCAATCGAACGTTTAAGCATGAAGCCGTGTTGCATAACAGATATAGACTACAAACACATAACATAGAGATTCCGCGATAATTACATATATTAGATTTGTCTCCTTTTTTAAAGACAGGAAATTTGTAAGAAGATTTCCATATTTGCGGGAAGCATTTCGACTGTAAGGATTTGTTGAAAAGTTGAGTCAGAATAGGCAAAAGAGCAGCCTTATAGTGAATAAGAATTGCACTGGGAATGTTGTCCGGCCCAGAGGCATACGAAAGCTTCAGTTGCGATATGTTAGTATCGACTTCATCTTCACTGATAATAGATGTGGATAAGTCAACGTTTCCGCGTCGTTGATTGCGGAAAATGCAGAAGATAGGTTAAAAGGTTTCGAAGAATTGCAGGTGTACACGGAAGCGAAATGTTCTGCAAAACCTTTGCAGAGGTCATATTCACCCGAAATGATGTTTCCCTTGAAGTTCATTACAGCTGGAAGACGGTCGCAGGATTTCTTATTTCGTATGAATTTTCAGAATGCAAGTGGATCCTTTTTGAATCTGAATTCGATATTTCTAACGTACCCAGATAGCAAAGCCGAAGGCCTTTGTGTGGGAGCCATCGCGCTGATCAAGACTCACTTTTTCGCGCGCATAAAGCAAAATGTGCGCGAAGGCGAAAAAAACCCGAAAGCGCTTCGTGTCCTCTTTCGTGTTTCTAGTTTTATTCTCTCTCGCATGTCATCACTCTCTCCCAGTTTTTCGGATTGAAATGAGAATTCACTCTGTTGATTTGGTTGCGGCAGTCTAGCTGCTTCACACTCTTTATTCTCTTCTTTTTTCAGTTCCCACAAGAGGATTCACACATGTGTTCTCACATACTTACATACACATACACACGGTGGTTGGAAGCCTGGTGCGGTTGTTTCCAATTCTGTTTTTTCTTCTTCCCTCTTCACACCGCGCTGGTGCCCGTGGTGGTGCGCGTGTTCAGCCTGCTTGGTTCAGGAAAGATGTCATCAGATTTGGCGCGCCTCAACCGCGGTGTTGTATGAAGGCTGTTGATGAAAGTACACAATTAATAGACACACTCTGTTAAAAAAAAATACACTTGAGATGTGACAAATTTACCTTTGTGCTTGAGGATCAATTGAGCCTTGAACGCCCGTGCACACAGTGTCCCAATTTGAAGAGGTTTGGAGAACAGCTAGCGGTAGCAGCACACATCTGAAACTTGTAAAGTGCAATGTTTTAATTAGAATAAATGTCACATAGCACTAGACACTTAGAAAAGGACACTTACCGAAACAATTAGATGATAACAATTCGTCCTCCGATAAAGCAAAAAGAACACCGCGGATGGTGCAGTACGGGAAAGTGGTTTACGCAGGTAAAATAGTTCACGCAGCACACAAACACACACTCTCATGTCCACGGTTCAGAGCACACTGAAGTCGCTCTTTGGCTTGGATGGAAAAGAGCAAACACTCAGATGAGTCCCTACCAACATTAAACGGCTTTGAAGGCATTCAGAAGGCATTTAAGGCTTTAGTCGCCTTAGAAGGCGAATAAAGATTTCAACCGAAACTTTCACGGCTGTAACGGGTTCTCTTCGAAATCTTTCAACTTTTTGATTCAACGAGAACAGATAGCTTGCCGCCATCTTAGCTTGTTTATATACTGGTTTTGCACCCTTACTATTGTAACTGCCAAATAGAGATGTGACAGCGCTTTTGGTTCCGAACCGAGAAAGCGTGTGTTCAAATCCTGATTTTTATAATCTTTTTTCTTTGTTTATTTCTTTTTAAATTCATATTTTCTTGCTATAATTAATATGTTAATTAATTAACAAAATTTATGTGAAGCAAAAAAATATAATACCTTTTAAAAAACATAATAATTACATTATGTTCACCCTTCATTATCAGGATGGGAGAAATATGTATCTCATTTCTCCTTTTATTCGAGTTATCGAAATGAAATGAGAATATATCAAATATTAACACCTTTTAACGGGTTGGTCTTTAACAACCGAATAATGCAGCCCATCTTTAATAAAGTGAAATAGCTCAGAGCTTAACGCAAGAGAACATAACGCGTAAATCGTGCTATCTCACGCTCATATCAGGGAACACTACAACAGTGCAGTAGTGCTGAAGACGCTTGTAAGGTTTTCTTTTGACACTTGCAATTAGTGTTGGGTCAAGAGCGAAAGAGGTACCTCAATCGCTCCGCTCTTCTTATTGTGCGCGCTCCCGCACTGCCCACAGGAAAAACAGGTAGCTCCGCACGGAGCGCTGCACACAGGAGCGATTGTGCGATGCGCTACCAGGAGCGATTGTGCGATGCGCTCCCAGGAGCGATTGTGCGATGCGCTCCCAGGAGCGATTGTGCGATGCGCTCCCAGGAGCGATTGTGCGATGCGCTCCCAGGAGCGATTGTGCGATGCGCTCCCAGGAGCGATTGTGCGATGCGCTCTCAGGAGCGATTGTGCGATGCGCTCCCAGGAGCGATTGTGCGATGCGCTCGCAGGAGCGAAATTTCGCACTTTACTGAGCGCTGCACGCAGGAGCTTTTGTGCGATGCGCTCCCAGGAGTGAAATTTCGCACTTTACTGGGCGCTGCACGCAGGAGCGATTGTGCGATGCGCTCCCAGGAATATTATTCCTAATAGAAAATAATTTCTTATGATTTATGCAAGCTAGTGTTGGGTAACGTAGCACAATGAAGTGTGCTGTGCGTACACGCACATTTCGCACTGTGCGCGCTCTCCGCACTGTGCGCGCCCTCCGCACTGTGCGCGCACTTCGTACAGTGTGCGCACTTCGCACAGTGCGCGCACTTCGCACAGAGCGCGCATTTCGCACTTTTCGCACAGTGCGCGCACTTCGCACTTTTCGCACAGTGCGAGCACAATCCGCACGTTGCGCGCACTTTTCGCACAGTGCGTGCGCACTCCGCACTTTACGCACACTTCGCACAGTGCGCGCACACTCCACACTTGAGAGAGAGAGAGAGAGAGAGAGAGAGAGAGAGAGAGAGAGAGAGAGAGAGAGAGAGAGAGAGAGAGAGAGAGAGACAGAGAGAGAGAGAGAGAAGCTGCACTTCATTCCTCGCTCTTCTTTTCCACCCTTTTACGCATGTCGAAAGCGTAGAACGCTGAAATACACGCGCGCAGCTGAAAACAATACAATTTAATCATCGTTGGCCCAAGGCATTGGGTAGAGCGAGAAACATAATTCTTTGCCAGTGTGCACGTGCATAGATGGCCGGTGCACGAGCACACCGAAACTGTGCGGAGACATTTTCTGCGAGAATCGAATGCACAGAACGCTGCGCTTGACCACCATCGAAAACCCGTAACACAACCACAAGCATACAACACAGACAAAAATTTAAAGGCCCCGAAACACAATATCAACACAGCGGTCCGTAGCCGTAGAAACTATCAGGAAAAATCGGCTGGTACCAAGCACGCGTCTCTTTAAAACAACTATGAATTGTGAAGGTCGTAGGTAAACGACGCTCCAGTGAGTTGAGGTTTCTCTTGAATTTGGTTGAGATGAAACGTGTCTGTGCTTGTACTCGGAGCCACTGTTTTGCGATTGTGCAATAAAACAGACAGCTGGTTTCACGCGAAAACTGTTATTCGCGTCGCAGGCTTGCGATAGCAGGGCATGTTTTAATGCAAAAAATATAATTTTCACTCGGAGCCCTAGTAAAATTTTGTAATTAACTAAAGAGAAGGGTACATGGGACAGGGCGACAAAGAGGGAGGGTGGGGGAGGGCGATGGGCATGTGTGTGGTATGTGTGCAAGCGATTTATGGACATTTGATTCGCCCCGACTTCAACTCGTTGCACCAACGCATCGGAGTCGCTAATGCTAACTGATGCTAATGCTAAAAGGCGGTTTGTCAAAGTATGCTCAGTACTACACCAACTGACTTCCTATAACATGGTACGAAGTGTGCTCGCACAGTACAAAGTGAAGCACTGCACGAAATTTTCTAAATATGCTCGCACTGAGCGAAGTGTGCTCGCACTGTGCGAAGCGTGCGTAAAGTGCGGAGTGCGCACGCACTGTGCGAAAAGTGCGCACAGCGTGCGGATTGTGCTCGCACTGTGCGAAAAGTGCGGAGTGCGGGCACAGTGCGGAGTGCGCGCACAGCGCGGAGAGCGCGCACAGTGCGAAATGTGCACCGTACACTGAGATGTGCGTGCGTGTACGCACAGCACACTTCATTGTGCTACTTTACCCAACACTAGCTTGCATAAATCATAAGAATATATTTTCTTTCAAACAGGTGAGTAAAAATAATTGGCGCATTCCGCTCACATTCCGCAAGTTAAGACCTGGATTTATGCAAGCCATCATTTTCTGTGCGAAGCTTTCAAGCGCACATCTTCTAGCTCCTGCGTGCAGCGCTCCGTGAGGTGCGAAACTTCGCTCCTGGGAGCGCATCGCACAATCGCTCCTGCGTGCAGCGCTCAGTAAAGTGCGAAATTTCGCTCCTGGGAGCGCATCGCACAATCGCTCCTGGGAGCGCATCGCACAATCGCTCCTGGGAGCGCATCGCACAATCGCTCCTGTGTGCAGCGCTCTGTGCGGAGCTACCTCAAGCGCACCGCACACTTTAGAGAGCGAGAGCGGTGCGCTCCGCTCTTGCAAAAGAGCTACTTGACCCAACACTACTTGCAATTTCAAATTTCAAATTAAAAGCGAAATTTTTCATTGACATATTTCAAAGGCATTTAATTACTGCTAAATGCACTGCTGATCGCCTTCAATTCGCCGGCGATTACAAGGCGATTAGAAGGCATTTAACGGAAATTTGCGGGTAGGGGTGCGATGGAAGAAAATGACTTGTGTTCAACAGGGATGGGAAGAATCAAACACACGAAGTGTGCAGGAGAATTCTCTTCGTGTGGCAAGAGAGAATTGACTAACACCCTGATGAGCGAGAACGCAACAAACGTTGTAGAATGTAGAAATGGGATAGGAATAGTGAGCGAAGGCAGTTTTTGGACATGAGGGGGCTGAAACTGGGAGAAAAAAGCTTCGGTTGCTACTTGGGTCACTTGGTCACAACATTGTTGTCGGCGATAATCGCGACATTCTTGGAATATACTTGGCGCGTAGGCTCTAGCAACAAAATGAGCATGCTTTCTCCCTCTATCTGTTTTGATTATCTGTCGGGTCAAACAGAGCGAGAAAACATGCTCATTTTGTTTCTTGGAACCACTCGCACGCAATGCATATCTCCCGTGGCCATCGCACAATGGGCATTTGCCGGGATGAAATTCAAAAAATCAACTTTGTAATAGCGCAATTCCAAATAATAGGTTTTAATACTAAGGGTTAAACTAAGAAAAATACAAAATATGAGCTCTTTATCTGTTCTGGTTCTCTAGAAAAAACCTCTCAAAGTCGAGATTTGTTAAAAAAACGTAGAAAAATCTTCACTTTTTTAGAAAACTTTGAACCTTTGTAACTTTTTCAAATATGAACCGATTTTGATAAATTTAGACATTATATAAAGGAAATTTAGTCAGCTTTACAAACACATGAAAAATTTTAAGCTAAGTTAATTTTATGCAAAAATATACGATAATAACTGAAGAAACCTTCTGAAAATTTTCATAATTTTAATTTTTGACTTGATGCCATTATAAAAGTGGCGTAGAGTGGCGTTGTCTCATGTATATCACATCATAGTGTAATATATATACTATCAATCTGTGAAGAAATTTTCTGCGAAAGTTTGCGAACGCGAATTTTATTGAAGTTTTTTCACATCAACTTTTTCTAAAAACAGACACATGCGTAACTAGGCGGCTCCATAGGTGCCTAGTGTAGCGTATTTCGTGTATTCTACAAAAATATATTCTACGTGACTTTCATTTCAATTACGAAGCTGTGTATCTTAGTTTCAGCTCATGTACTTATCTTATATCTAAATTTCTATTCTAACCTAACTTTATCATTAAATATAATGAAGCAAATCAGAACCAAATACCTTTTGGTCCTACTGCAGATTATAGAAGGATATAAGGAAAGTAATTCTTAAATTATACGCATAACAGGAAAACGTTATGAATACAGTAGCATCTATTGGCGTTTTGGGAGAAGAAACTCCCAAAACTCATGACAAACTAAATATAAGGATAGAGGGGAGAAGCTACAAAGAATATTTTGCAAGAAAGAAAATGCATCCAGAAGGACATTTTGTATAATGAGCTGTATTCCTCTGATTCGTTAACCAGTTCAATATCAGTAGCTACACGCACTAAAACAAAGACAGGGTTTAACTTTACAAATGAAGTAAATACTTAGTTTGTAGCTATCGTGCAATTTTGATTTTTTCAGATAGTTGTAAAACCAAGAAGGATTTTTAGTTTTATTAACCCTTCTGAAGGCAGTACAGCACTTGGAAAGGTATTGGATGAATATTCAAAGACAAACAATATGTGCTGCTTTTCATTACGAATTTGGGAAGTACTTTATTTCAATGCACCTGCTCTATCTAATTATTTAAATGCCTTTATTCATGTCTTTAGAAAAGTGAACTAGACGTCAGGAGCTTGTAATAGCATCCACCTAAGTTGTGTATGTAAATTTTTAATATTTGTACTACCTGTGAGTAAAAGTGACGAGAATTAGCTACAATTGTCCTATACAAAGCAAAAAAATTATCTTATTCAAAATTATTATGTTTTGTTTATATATTATTATTATTATTATTTATTTATTAAATCTTCATTATGGAACATTACAGTATATTTTAAAATGGTTTACACTATTAGCAACAAATAATACAAGAAAAAATACACACAAAATTAATAAAACTAAGCAAAGATCCCTTAAACACTATTTTATGTAGCGCCACCTGGTGGTATGGATGCGAACTACAAATAAAATGTTATTTACTATCATAATACTTTACTACAAATGATAAAAACTAACAATTTTTGCAAAAATAATTTTATCCCGCAATTTGTTCTAAACTGCCCATTGTGCATCGCGATGATCACCGACTGCAAATGTCGCGACCAAGTGATTGAACACGAGTTGGTTGCACACAATGTCACCAAGCATGCGATGGTCGCACCAACTGTTTGAGACTCGCCTCTGATCTTCGCAGTAGAGCTCGTGACACTGAGATGATTTTATTTCAGTCGGATTTTGTTATGACTATGTCAGTGACATTTTGCAAAATTGATCACAGCAAAAACAAGTCGTGATACAGTGACTGACCAAGCGATGGTCGTAAACATGTCATGAGCATGTATTAGTCACACCAACCGTTCTGAGTATCACCTCTGATTGTCGACGCTGACGCTGATATGGATTTTGTTTCAGTCAGATTTTTTATGACATTGATAGTGACATTTTGCAGTACTGGAAGCAGCTTTCAAGAAATTTAAAGAAATACTGTCATCAGAGCTGCTATTAACACACTACGATCCTACAGCAGAAATAATTGTATCAGCAGACGCTTCATCCTTTGGAATCGGAGCTACTATTAGCCATAAATTTCCAGATGGAAGCGTTAAGGTTATACAGCATGTTTCACGAGCGCTGACCAAGGCGGAGTTTAACTACAGTCCGATTGATCGCGAAGACTTGGTCCTGGTTTATGCAGTTACCAAGTTCCATAAGATGCTATACGGCCGTCATTTCAGACTCCAAACAGACCACCGTCCCCTGCTCCGGATTTTTGGCTCGAAGAAAGGCATTCCCATCTATACAGCTACCAGATTGCAGCGATTTGCCCTGACCATGAAGCTGTACGACTTTTCTATTGAGTACGTGCAATCAGGAAATTTCGGGAATGCAGACATCCTCTCGCGGCTTACAGCCGTTGCCGTCAAATTTTGGCTTGAAGTCACCAATTTTTGACAGTGTATATCAATTTTTTATAAGCTACGAGCACTTGCGTATGTAAACATGTACCATGTTTACAGGGTTTTACAAGTCAGAATAGAATGTCAGCAAAACAATTTCAGAAGCTCAAGATTCACTTTAGCTGTCAAACGTTGTTGTTTCACCGCACCGATGCTATTTTCAATAGCGCAAATTGATTTTTAAATCGCTCAAGTTGTTTTTTTAGAGGCCTTTCGCATCGTTTTGCAAATTCAAACACGAATTTTGAGATTATTTGTATACAAATCAATTATTTAGTGCATTTCTAGCGTTATATGTATGAAACATTACGTATTTATGGTAAAAATGGCGATTTTCTGTGCAAAAAGCTACATAAACATTGTACATGTTCAAAACACTTCAAACTACACTGGTTCAATTTTTTCCGAAGTAACCGCACTACAGCAGCGCACCCATATTTTGCGCATACGGCTCGAGCAAACCTTCGACAACAAACACAATACACTCACCTTCTACGATAAGTTCGCGCAATTGCAACACCCCAGCGCCTACTAACACTATGCAACAAGCACCCACTGATCGAGCGGCTTGTATCACTGTGTACTATCAGAATGTGCGTGGCCTGCGTTCTAAAGCTGATGAGTTCCGTTTGTCGGTTCTTGAGACGGAATACGATGTATTGGTACTCACTGAAACTTGGCTCGATCCCTGTATTCCCACCGCTCTCCTTCTAGGAGATGAGTATCGTGTTTACCGATGCGACCGGGATGCCACTAACAGCTCTCACTCTCGTGGGGGTGGTGTTTTAATTGCATGCAACGTTTCTCTTCTCTCTTATGTGCTTCCTACGTTGCCGCAACTGTTAGAACTCACTTGCGTATGTATTCAGTTATGCGACCACCGTTTGTTTATTGCCGCTGCCTAACCATAGCATGAATGAGGAGAAAATAAGTGCATTGATCGACTTCGTTGCTAATATCTGCACAACTCTTGGTCCGAGAGACAGGTTCATGCTTATTGGTGATTTCAACCAGTCTACGCTATCCTGGCCATCGGCGTCAGAGGAAAATGGAGCTGCTTTTGATTTCTATGAGCCTCATGCACGCTCCGCGCGCAGTGTCCAGTTCGTTGATGGTTTGCATCAGAGTGGACAATACCAGCTTAACTTCAATACTAACTCAATTCTTTTAACTGTTCGGACTATTCAACCATTGACGATGCCACTGAAGCTTTTTGTGAGTTCATGAGATCTGCTATATATTCCTGGATGACACCCATCTACAAGAAGGGCTGTAAGAATGATGCTGTAAACTATCGTGGCATAACCTCACTCAGCGTGTGTGCAAAGGTGTTCGAAATGCTAATCTACGAGCCATTGTTGGCCTCGGCCTGCAACTATATTAGTGTGAATCAACATGGTTTTGTACCCAGGCGATCTACAACGACTAATCTACTAGAATTTGTTAGCAAATGCCATAAATCTATCGATAACGGTTTACAACTAGATGCTATTTATACGGATATCAAGGCAGCATTCGACAATGTATCGCACTCGATCTTGCTAGCGAAACTCGACTTACTTGGTCTCCCAAACCCTATGATAATGTGGCTTAGATCGTACCTTACAGATCGTCAATATTCTGTGAAGTTAGGCCCGTACATGTCAAGTCCAGTGCATGCATCTTCTGGAGTCCCGCAGGGCAGCAACCAGGGTCCTTTGCTGTTCCTTCTTTTCATCAACGACGCGACATTGATCCTTCCGGCTGATAATCATCTACTGTACGCAGATGACGCGAAAATTTTTCGTATTATTCGTGAACCAGAAGACCACGCCCGACTGCAAACTTCCTTGCATGAGTTCCAGTGTTGGTGCAACCGTAATGCTTTATCCCTGTGCACACATAAATGTGAAGCCATCACTTTCAGTCGTTCTCGCTGCCCATCATTGTATGAATATGCGCTTGATGGACAGTCCTTGGCGCGAAAACAATGTGTTAAGGATCTAGGTGTTTTGCTCGATACAAAACTATCATTTAAGGATCAGCTGGATCACGTAGTAGCCACCAGCAATAGAATGCTAGGACTAGTTATCAATATGACTCGCGAGCTTAATGATATACCTTGCACCAAGGCGCTCTATTGCTCACTTATCCGGTCGTTGATGGAATATGCAAATATCGTATGGTGGCCAACTGCAGCGCGTCCGTTAGCTCGATTGGAATCAATCCAGCGCAAAATTTCACGATTTGCACTTCGCTCATGGAACCAAAGGCTCGATTGCCGGACTAGGTGCTTACTACTCGGGCTACCCACCCTAAGTGAGCGAATACGAAAAGCCAGGTTGTCGTTCATCACGGGACTTCTCGACGGCCGTTCTCCGTCACTACTGGCTACCATCAACCTGTACGTTCCGGCCAGGCCGCTCCGGACTCGGGCAATGTTGGCCCTCGACGACCGTAGAACGCAATTTGGCTCCTCT